>NC_056737.1:1529544291-1529711791 GCF_019279795.1 Protopterus annectens | reverse complement strand
GGTTAGAAGTGCAGTGATAGTACTATCGGAAGGATGGAAGCCATGTTGTGTGGGAGCTAGGAGTTCTTCCTGCAGGAGATGGCATAGCAATTATTTTTGAATGCATTTTTCAAGTATTTTGGAGAAGGGAGATAAGATTGCTATAGCTCTAAAGTTAGTAATGTCTGTTGAAATTTTCTCCTTTGTGCAGAGGAATAATGTATGACTTTTTTCAGAGAGACAGAATGTGGGATTCCTGGATTGACCTATTTATAAGGACTGATACAGGGGAGGCAATGCTATTGGCTGCTATTTTAAGGTATTCACTAAGAAGGTCATTACCTGAAGTAGAGCATGTTCTGAGTTTGTTTAAAAGTAGTTTTTTATAGGACTTGGACACAGGTTTGAAGGTGAAAGTGGATGTGGTGATACATGGCTGCTGGGCAGGGTTAGGATTATCTGTTGGAGAATCCTTTGTTAGAGATGCTATATTAACTGTAAAATAACAGTTGAATTGTATTGCAGTTTTGAGTGATGAATTATTGGGAGATAAATTATGGTTGAATTTATGGCCAGTATGCAAGATTTCTTTAATGACTGTCCAGAAGTTTTTAGAGTTGTGTTTACTATTATTCTGAAAGTTATTATAGTATACTTTTTTGTCTTCATTAATTTGCTTTTTAATATAATTGCAAAGCATTCTGAAGTTTTCAAGACGTTGTGGAGTTTTTTTGTATTTTTGTATTTTTTACATTCTTTCTGTGCATTTTCTCTATCCTGCATTAGCATTCTACCCTTTTTGGATAGCCAAATTGCATTATTTATTTTTAAGTCTCTTCCTTCTAGAAGGTGCATGGCTATTTAGGATATTCAGGAAAGTTTTAGGATAGTCAGGAAAGTTGTATTGAATTCATTTACAGCATCATCTAAGGGGAGGATTTTTAGGAAGATCCAATTAATAAATGATAGGTTAGTAATTAACAGCATTCCACAGGACATCAAAGGCAGATGGAATGAATATTTCCAACAGCTTCTGAATGAAGAAAACCCCACAGAAGCTGTACTTCCCCAGAACCAGCCTACAATGAGAGAAGAAGAGGAGCCCACCCTAGAAGAAGTAAGAACAGCACTAAGGAAAATGAAGTCAGGGAAACCAGCAGGCTCAGATGAGGTCACAGCAGATATGATAACGATGCTTGGTGAGAAAGGTGAGAAATGGCTCCTGAGGGTACCAATAGCAGTGTGGACAGAAAGGTGCATCCCAGATGACTGGAGAAAAAGCATACTCATGTCAGTGTACAAGAACAAAGGGGACACCCACACCTGTGGGCAGTACAGAGGCATCAAACTCCTATCACATTGCATGAAAGTTCTGCACAGGGTGATTGATAAATGGATAAGCAGAGTAGTAGAATGTAAGATGGGAGATGAGCAGTTTGGATTCAGATTAAGATGCAGTATAATTGACCCGATGTTTGCAGTAAGACACATACTTGAGAAGAAGCTAGAGATGAGGAGAGAAAGCATATGACAAGGTCCCAAGAAAGCTATTCTGGGCAGTACTGCATTGGTTTGATGTCCCAGAAACACTGGCAGAATTAGTGCAGGCTATATACAAGGACCCAATGACTCAAGTATGAACAGTGTTCAGCATCACAGAGCAGTTCCCAGTGGGAGTGGTTATATACCAAGGTTCAGCTCTGAGCCCACTGCTGTTCACATTGGTGATAGACTACATTAGCAAACAAATCAACAAAGTTGCTGTATGCAGATGATATGGCATTACAGGTAGACTCAGAGCCAGAACTTCAGCAAAGGTTAGGAGAATGCAATGCAAAACTGAAGGCACGTGTGATGAAACTAAGCACAGATAAGACAGTAGTAATGGCAGCAAACTGGGGAAATCAGAAAAAGCTGAGAATAGAGATAGAAGGGAAGATAGTGGAACAGGTAAACAGCTTTAAGTATCTGGGAAGGGTGGTTGAGGAGAAGGGAAGTCTGAATGAAGAGGTCAAAGCTAGAATCAGTGGGGCTGCAGCCAACTGGCACAGTGTCAGATGTAATCTATGACAGAAGAATGCTAAAGAAGCTGAAAAATCAGGTGTACAAGACACTGGTGCAACCAGTACTACTGTATGGTACAGAAACCTGGGCAGTAAAGACAGAGCAGATGAGAAAGCTAGAGATGATGGAAATGAAGTACCTGAGAAGGGTGGTCGGATGCACACTATGGGACAGGTGAAGAAATGAGGACATAAGAGCAGAAGCCAAAGTAGCTCCAATTGCAGAAAAGATCAAAGAGAGAAGATTATGGAGGTTTGGACACGTATGCAGAAAAGCAGAAGACAATCTAATGAGGAAAATTTGGAACAGATGGGAAGAAGGTAAGAGGAAGCAAGGACATCCAGCGAAGAGGTGGATGGATTGTGAGAAAGAATATCTGCGTCAGTCAGGCATGAGTGTTGAAGAAGGCAGGAGGGTGGCACTGAATCAAGAGAGTTGGCAACAGTTAACATGATACCCAGACCCCATGTCAAAAAAAATGAGAAAAAGGGGTCTGATGATGATGATGAGCATTTCTGATTTAAACTTGGAAAGGTTGTATGTTGTTTTATAAGCATGCATTTTAAATGGATGCATGAGATGTCTGGTTGTATAGAGTGGGAGATGATGGCTGAGTCCTTCAGACATTAAATCTCAGGTGGTGCATTTGTTAGGGTCAGATACTAGAATCCAGTCTAATTGGGAAATTGATGCCTTGCTATAATGTGTGGGGCTATTAATTAGTTATGTGAAATCAAATAAGTCCATACTAGATGTAGAAGAGTTGGAGTAGTTGTGTGAAAACAAATAAGTTCATGCTAGATGTAGAGGAGTGGGAGTTTATGTCCAGCCAAGTGACATTCACATCATTTAGTAGTATTATTTATTCTGGAATTGCCATGGATATCCAATGCAGGATATCTTCCAATATAGCTGTATTTTCACCAGGAGGGATGAAAAGAACAGTGATTCATATTTGTTTATAATTGATTAATTTCAAGAAAGTAATATGATTGATTTTTAATATTGGTTTATTGTAAGGGGAAATGTGGTAGTTTGGAAATATTAAAGAAATACCACCACCTTTCCTCTTTATATGGCCATTACAGATGATATTATAGCTGGTAGATGTAATTTTAGAGTTTTTTATGCTAGGTTTAAGCTAAGTTTAATTTAGTTAGAATATCAGGTTGGGTAATCCATTGTAGGGTTAGAGTAATGTATGGAAGAGAATTGTCTTGATGTTCATTGTGATAGGTGGGTTCCAGGATTCAGGTGAATGTCTCTTCCTGGAAGCATTTTAGTATACTGGGGAATTATTGATACTTGGTTTTTGGAGAATATTTTTCCATCTAATTTTATTTTGGTTTGAGATGAAACCGAGTTAATCAGTCTATATTTGGAGCGAAGGTGAGGTGCATAATTAAATAGGTTTGTTGTGATGTGTGGAGAGTGTAGGGATGAAGTATGAATAGGTGGTTGGGACAGAGATGGAGTTGTATTGAGCACAATTATGGAGTCATGGTAGGATGAAAGATGGGACAGCTGCAGGAGAAGAATAAACGATCAAGAAAGAAAAAGAAGTTGCAGGGTAGAAAGTTATTTAGTGGTGGTGGAGTCTGAAGGCTGACAGAGGGTAGGTTGGAAAGAAATATGTTCTATAAAGGAAGAGAATTAAGTTGTCCTAGCATCTTCTCCTGAATGCAAAGAATTGGGGGGTTAAAAGGCTAGAGTTTGAGAATGTAGGTAAAATAGTAAGAAGAGAGGGTTTGTTTTGGAAAAGTGGAAGATACAATGTAGAACAGATAGGTGCTGTTGGAGAGGGATGTGACTATGAATGTATGTAGAGCAAAACAGTGTGGGAGGGAGAAAGGTAGTTAGGAGTCGTACTAAAGGATTAAATGGAAGTTTGGAATTATGAAAAAAGAAACAGGAGTGTTTGTATGATGGTATTAAAGTTGTTTGGGAGGGTAATGGAACAGGAGTCACAAGTGTAATATACAAGACTGGAGCCTGGAATGGTTTAGCTCAGGCTGTCATCCATGCAACTGACATAACACACATGGGGGAACATATGACTGTAATGGTGATTGCATTAAGAAATTCCCAATACTGGCCTCCTACAATGATGGGAGGATGAAGTAAATAAATCAGGCACCATCTATGCCCTACAAGCCAAAGGTATCTCAGCAACCCATACAATTTGCCATTGTGTTCCATCCACAGATATTGCAAAGTAGTCTGTTTACCTCTATAGACCCTGAGGATATGAAATAGAATAGGCAACCACACAGGGGAAAATTGGAGCACATAACAGAGCACTGGGGTAAGTACAGTTGCTTCACAATGTCTTGCTTTTAATATTAACAGTAGTATAGATTCATTTCAAAATGTGTAGTTTTCATAAACCAATGCCACTGTCATGACACTTTGATGTTAGGGTTTTTGTGCAGGTAGCCTCCTCTATATGTGGACAAGATGGTCAATGTGCAAAGGCTCTGCTTTTCATATGTGAGGATACCTTGAGTTCAAATTCCCCCATAATTGTGTCATTATAAAAAAAATATCTAAGGTTTATTTTTTGTCTCATCATAAAAAAAAAAAAAAAAAAAGAAAAACAAACTGCAGCATTACATGAGACAGCTATGTAACATCATTTTATTAGTTGAGTGGACATGTTTCAAAATAAAAGAGAAGTTGTTTCCTTTGCATATCATCTGTGAGTGAAATGTATGTCTGAGCAGCATGTTCTCTTTGTACATGTACATATGTCTCGTATATCAGTACAGCATCTTGGAGTATCAACACCTGTTTGCCTGCCTAAATAGATCACCACGTTAATCCTCCACCTGTTAGACTGCACATGATAATGGTTGTTGGTTCAAGTTCCCCTCACAGTTGTATATACTTACAGCCTTGTTAAATTAGTAAGTGTTTTTGGTCCAACAACTGTACTATGTTTAAGTGTATCATCAACATAATAAGAGCTTCAGTTTTTTCATTATATTTGTATTCCCCCTCCTTTTATTGCTTTCCTCTCTCTTATATACATTTATTTTGTTTATTATTATTTTGCTCTCCATTTCTTTGATTGTTACATGCAGCAGCACTACAACCTGCACCCATCCCACCTGCAAAGCCTGTCAGCCCCCACGGGTGGCAACAGCAGTTCCACTCCCACCAGAAGCATGAAGAAAACCTGGGTCCCACTCAACCACGGTTGCTTCCACACCTCCTGCCCTACCTGCACCACCCACTTCAGGTACTCCTGCACCAGATGCTGGTACAGTTGTACCTGCTGGTAGCAGTGAAAGTGGAGGTAACACCTTTGCCTCCTATTGGTAGTTGTCAGCCATTGTGGGGAAGATAACAGACAGGAGGTTGGATGCCCGACTCAGTCAAATGGAAAACATTCTATGGTGACTTATGGAGTCATGTCGCTGTCCAGCACTGTCTTCTCCACCTTAGACAGTGGTAATGGTACCAAGGACAAGTAATCTTCCTCTGTGTCTTAGCTGGAAGATGCTGTAGCTGCAAACACCCCAACCTCTCTCTCAGTCTGGTGTTCCCCTCCTTTTTGCATCCATGCCCACCCCTGTTTGTTGTTCAGCCTTCCCTCATCATTATCTTCCTTCTGTTTTTCTGACATCTCCTTCACTTATGTTTTCCCCCTCCCTCATTATGTTACCACATACCCTGTCAGTCATGTCTTTCTTCCACTGATAGCTAACCTAACTCTCTCACCTTCCTCTTAATCCCTTCCTTCCTTCCCCACTTTCCCTTCTCTTCTTAAATATAAAATGACCACCTATGCTACAAAAAAGTATTTCCCTCATTCCTAACCTTCTTACTGCTCTTTCCTTATTTGCTTACCTTTTCTTCTACCCTCTACTTACTTTCCCTTTTCATTTCTTTCCTATACACCCATTCCCAACCTTTAATCCCGTCAAAAAATATGCATATATCACACATATCCACGTAGGCCTTCCAAATCACTTATATTTTGTGATTGTACTATGCATGATGGCTGGTGAAGACATCGTTGTATTGCAACAATTATGTCCACTCATTGTTACCTAGTACATATAGCGGTCTTGATTGCCATTAGTTAAGCAAATTAGCTGAGTGTTATTGCATGGCAGTGTGCAAATAACAAAAGTGGTAAAACTTAGTCCTTCAGTGTAACTGTTTTATTGGCTCAGCTTGTAAATGAAGTATTTTCTGGAGTGTAAGTGAACAGCAATGAGGGTTTAAGTCCCCGCATCACTGAATACTTTTTTGTTTTTATGCTTCCTCTCTGAAAACATGTAACAAGTCTCTGCTATGTGCTTCATTGACAGTTTCAGTGCGACTGCTTCCATAGCTCAGTCTGTAAATGAAGTGCTTGATAGAGTGAAAGTGGACAGGATTAAAGGGTGCACCTTCCTTTATAGTGTTCTCAATGTTGTATGTTAGTTTATGTGACTCTACTACCTCCTATATACACTCCAACTATAAGCATACTTCCTTCTCTACCTTTGACAAGTATATTCTCTGCATATATACATCCATGGGTTTAAAAAAATAGAACAACGTTCAACCATTATGACCAAAAAACTGTGGACATGGGTTCAAACTGAGTACCCTTGAGATTGTGCTTGATGGATGAGCGCTACTGCTGCCCACTCTTCCCACCAGCCACAACTTGGTCCAACAAGATCTTCCCACAGGTCCCTGCTGTGACTGTCATGAGGAGGTGCTATTAGTGCACACTTATCTGACCACATACATGCTTACTGAGTATCTAGACCCATTACACATGCATAGTAAATATAGTCCGGTTGGCCGTGACTGTGGATATGACATTTCTGAATCCTCAGATGCAACTCTTTTGTTCACTCATTGGAAGTTGAGAGAAGTTAATAAGGCAATCCTAGTTTATTTGATGGCTCTGAGCATATTAGCCAGAATCATTTACCTGCAAGATTATTCTAAACATTGGATGGTCAGGAGATTTTTGAAGGGCTGTGAGAGGTTAAGGGTCATGTCAGGAGGTTCTCAGAGCCCTATTTCCTGAAACTGATTACGATCCATTTTGAAGGGTATTAATACAGTAGTCAGTGACTACCAGACATATGCTATATGGGCCAGTTTTATTAATTTGGTTATATGTGGGAACATCTGAGTTTAGTGAAGTTTTGCTTTCTCTCAAGTGGAAGGATGTGTGCATCAAGGATGATGGGGTCCTATTTTTGATTAACAGGGTGGGGTGTTCAGTTACTATGCCAAGTTCAGTAGATTGTCACTTTACACAGGTTTGCTCATAGTGTTCTGACAGACAGCTTAGTATTTCTGCTTCAAAATAGGTCTCTTGTGTCACCTAAACTCTTGACTGCATTTTGCGGAAGGCATTATTCAGTCAAGGGATCCTGGGTAATAGTTACCCATCCCATTTTATTTACATAGGGAGACTCCCCGATCTAGCTGGAGATGGCCTATCAGTTCAAATGATCAAAAAGAGTGGAGGTGGTCCTCTAAAGCTTTCTTCAGTTACATTAGGTAGGGTCTTGAAGTTTATTTATCCTTGAGGGTGTCTAATGGTCTCATTCTGATTGTTTACTGTAATTTGCAGGTTCAAGGTAAGTTTTAAACTTGCCCCATTTATTCATCTGGTGGGCAGCAAAGAGAGCCATGGTCTGTCAAGCTGGTATTTATAGGGGACTGGACCCTGGCAATTGAGATGTTATATGGAAGGGTTTTGGAGGAATGTTGTGAGACCACCTCTTGCCAATGTTGCGGCATCTCATCTGTTAGGTAGTCAAACCTCAAGTTTTAATAATACATCTTGGGAGGAACAATATCAATAAGGTCACAAAACATCAGCTATTACTCAGGATTTTGAGAAATTTTATTTATTTTGTTTATTAGAGGGGTAAACTGATCACAACAGACGATTTATAGGCACAGCCAGGTCTAGAAATTCACACACACACACACACACACACACACACACACACACACACACACACACACACACACACACACACACACACACACACACACACACACACACACACACACACACACACACACACACATAACAAAACAAAACAAAACAAATAACTAATGCACAAACACAGAGTAATCACGGATGGTACAAGGCCAGATTCCAAAACAGTTGCACTCAGTATAAGTGTCAAAGGAAAAATAACTTCAAAATGATCAACACACAGCAGGTTCAGGTTAAGGCACTTTAATCTTGCAGCAAGGAGACAAAAATGTACTAATACAGAGTTTGTCTAACTCGAATCAGGAAGTGATACTATTTTTATACATTTCTTACAAGGTATTGCCTACTAAGCTGACGTAATAAATCACAAGTTCTTTCAATATTATTTCTCAGCAGCTGTTTGTCCATGATTTTCTGCTGGCATATCAAGTTTACAAGAAAAACTTCCTAAGAAAAACAAAGTGGCCTTGACGACCACTGGTTAGATACAGCTTTTACTATGCAATGTTACCATTCAAGGTACTATGGCTAATTTGAGCACAAAGCAAGTACAGATTACAGTTAATTTCTTCAAGCAGTCTTTTGTCTGATGTATCTCTTCTTTTCTGCAGCTGTGCATGTTCTCATAACACGAACAGGGCTGATTGTTCATATTCAATCACATTATAGAAAACAGTATTGTTCTATTCATTCACTATTCATTCATTTTCCTGACCTAGCAGATAATCACCTGCTTCTCAGTACATTTCCAAAAGGCATAAACATGAATTTTACTGTGCTAGCAAATACTAGGTCAGAGAGCATCTTGCAGTTTCAGAAAGCATACTGCAGTTTGAAAAGCATCTTATAATTTCATACAGAATTGAGCTGTACATAAAATAGAATGAAATGTGTTAACCCTTTTAGCTTCTAATAAGCACTAAACATATACATTAATACATATTATTCTAACATTCCCCCCCGTTAATACTTTTTATTCTATTTTCAAAAGCATAAACAATTGCTTCTTCTCCTAACCTATTTCTACACAGAATTTGCAGTTAAAAGAGTCATTCAGTTTAAAACTTATGAAAATGTTTCATTTTTGAGCAGTTCTTCAATTTCAGTACTTTGATATAAAGTCTCAGAAACTGATATGTCTATAAAATCTTTGATCAATCTTTTCATGCAGGGAATACCACAATAAACACACACTCCTAACAGGAGTAATCCCACACAAATGGCAATCAGGACGTTCATTAGGATGCTACCCCACCCCCAAACAAATTCTGGAAAAAGTCCGTCAGTGGGTTTGGGCCTGGTTTGGTCATGGTCGACACTTGCTGAATCACCTCAAGATGGTTGTTTATCTCATGCTGGTTGTCAGGAATATACAAACAGCACTCCTCTTTTATTAAAGCACACGTACCACCTTTCACCGCTAGGGTGAAGTCAAGAGCCATGCGGTTTTGAAGCACCACAGTTCTCATAGCATTCAGTTCATCAATCATTAACTCGAGAGCAGAAAAAGTTACATTACTCATTACTTCAAGAAGTTTGGACAGTTTTCTGAGCTCCCAAATCGATTTCACTGCGCCATATGCAGGGGTTATACCTGCCCACAATATAATAGTGTCACTCAAGTCCATGTGTGCCAGTTTGTCTTTGTTTTTTATGGAATTATGGTTTCTCCAGCCTGCTTTGATTCCTCCCACTGGATTTTCTGGCCTTCTGATTTGATCTCCGGTTTTCTTGGTGACCTCTCTGACATTTCGTATTCTTCCCTGAGGCAAAACTGCAGTGTGTCGTATGGCCAGAACCAGGTAACCCAAAAAACAACTGCCGGACCAGTTCTCAGGTAACCATTTGTATGCCTTTTTCCCACAAACAAAATAACAATTCTCTACTTTAGTATTAATATACACTTGCCCTGCATGAAACATTTTCTTATCAATAATAGATAGTTGTT
The DNA here is from genome assembly GCF_019279795.1 of Protopterus annectens. Classification (NCBI taxonomy): domain Eukaryota; kingdom Metazoa; phylum Chordata; order Ceratodontiformes; family Protopteridae; genus Protopterus; species Protopterus annectens. Next base: position 1,529,701,832 of record NC_056737.1, on the reverse strand, counting down.
TTAAAAAAACAGGATTACGCTGTATCTCTTCAATAGTCTTATGAATCGATGAGATATGAGTCATAGTTTGTATCACAGATATAACCTGCATTATTGGCTTTGGTATAACATTTGTAAGGAATAGTCACATTACAATTACTCCAACCTACCTGAACAGTATCATTTTTGTAAAAACATACAATTCCCTTTTGTGTCACAGGCAGGTACAATGCTATTTTGTCTTGTGATTTTACAGTTGTAGTATCAAAAAGCAAATTTTCCCAGGTCTCATTGACCCCTAGGGGGACAGCAGTCATTAAAAATCCCCCATATGCTGTCGGTATAGCTGTGCAGATCCAGCAATTCGAAACATTAAAAGTTTCAGCATACACATATTTAATTGCTTGGTAAGTGCTAAAGTTCAGATGCCAGTCTATGAATGATTCACGTTTATTCAGTTCAGCTCGTGTGGCTGGAAAAAGGAAAGGCCACAACAAAAAGATTAATGTTATCAGTATGGCCAACAGAATGATCATGCAATATTTCTGAGGTTGTTCAGCATTTTTACTTGCTCCGTATCTGGTCATTTTGTTCTTGTGTAACAGTAACAAGTTTTTTGTCCAGTTCAACATTTTTAACCAATTTACAGTGTGTCAGATGAATCCAGGATGCGCGCTCTGCGATCTTGACTGCGGTGGGTGTTGACAGTAGCACTTGGTATGGCCCTTCCCACTTCAGTGTGGTCCAGTTTCTTTTCTTGATAACTTTCACCCAGACCCATGTGCCTGGGACTACTGCTACTTCCGATGGTCTAGTTTGTTCTTTATCTGAAACAGAATTTAACTGCAAAAGTTGTTTATTACTTAAAAGTCATCTCATATACTCTGCAAGTGAACTGTCAGCCTCCTAGTCTGTAGGCATGAGAGGTTTCCACTGAGGTATATAATATGCCCTCCCAAACAGTATTTCAAAAGGAGTTAACCCCTTTGCATTTGGAACAGTTCTCATGCTCAACAGTGCCAGAGGCAGGCAGTGCACCCAGTTCTTCTATGTCTCACTAATTAATTTTCTAAGTTTGTTTTTCAAAACCCCATTATGCCTCTCTACTAATCCTGCGGATTGGGGGTGGTATGCACAATGGTTCTTTAAGGAAATTACGAAATATAGACTCAACTGTTGTATGGTTTGATTCACAAAGTGTGTGCCATTGTCACTGTAGATCTTTTCCGGTATGCCAAATCTAGGAATAATTTCTTTAACAAGGACTTTTGCAACAGTAGCTGCATCTGTATTTTTGGTCGGAAAAGCTTCCACCCATTTGGAAAACATATATATAATGACAAGACAATATTTCTTATTTTCACATTTGTTTAGTTCTATGAAATCCATACAGATAGTATGGAACGGGTATGGTGGTGTTGGGAAACTCCCTTGTTTAGGCTACAATGCCCCTTGTGCATGATGCCTGTTACAAACATGGCATGCTGCACAAAAATTTTTTGTGTAGTTTGTAAATCCATATGCAGTGAACACCCGGTTCACTAACTGTACCATTCCCCCCTGTTGAGACATGGCACTGCCCATGGCTCAACAAAGCTGCATATCTAAACAAGTTAGACGGCAAAATTGGTTTTCTTTCTTTGGAGATGTACAGCCCTTTCTCAAGAATTGCTCCTCGTTTTATCCATTTCTGTTTTTCTACATTTGCAGTAAGTGTCTGCATTGTTTTTAACATTTCTAAATCTAAAATCTCAGAAGGTTGTAATTCCTCACTCAAAAGAAATACCTCTGAAGCTGAAGCTGCCTGTTTTGCAGCTATATCAGCTCTCGCATTACCTTTGGAAATCCTATCCTGTTGCTTGGTATGAGCTACGTATTTACAAATAGCTACTTTCTGAGGTAACTGAATAGATTCTAACAAATCTAAAATACATTGTGCATGATTAATCGGTTTACCAGTAGATGTTATCATTCCTCTATTTTTCCACTGTTGTGCAAAAACATGTACAGTAGAAAAAGCATACTGGCTGTCAGTAAAAATGTTCACACATTTGTCCTTTGCCAAGGTACATGCCCTTGTCAAAGCAATCAAATCTGCTGCTTGTGCAGAAAAGTTGTGTGGTAGAGACTTTGCTTCTAAAATCTCAGTATCAGAAGCTACTGCATACCCTACTAGATTCTGTCCTGTAGGACCGCTTCTGCATGAGCTGTCCACGTAATATATAACCTCGGCATCATCCAAAGGAACATCCGTTATATTTTTTCTAGGCAATGTCTTTTGCTCAATTTCCTGCAGGCAGCTGTGTGGTGTGCCATCCGCAGGGGTCGGGAGCAAGGTAGACGGGTTTAAAGTTGTACATCATTCAACTATCATATGAGGTTGGCTCAGGAGTATAGTCATACAAGAAAGATGTCTAGCAGGAGAAAGATATGCTACTTTTTCTTGCAGTAAAATAATTGCGACTGCATGAGGCACTCTCAATGTGAGAGGGTGGAACAACACTACTGAGGCCGAAGCCTGTACTGCCATTGCAGCTGCAACTACTGCTTGTACACAGTGGGGCAGGGATCTCACCACTGGGTCCAGCTGTGATGAATAATAAGCTATGGGACGTTGCTTATCCCCATGCTGCTGTGTTTACACTGATGTCATGTAACCTTGTTTACAATCTACAGTTTGGAAAAAAATGTTTATGATAGTTTGGTAACCCTAAAACTAATGAAAATGCTATCAGTTGTTTCAGTTTGCAGAAAGCTGATTCTGCTTCTGGTGTCTATTGTAATAAATCTTGTGCTGCCATAGGCTTCTTGTATATCAAGCTGGTCAATGGAGCAGAGTCCAAGGCATAGTTTGGAATCCAACTCCGACAGAAATTAGTCGTGCACAGGAAGGACATCATTTCCTTCTTGGTAGTTGGTTTGGGTGCTTGCAAAATTGCTATTTTTCTATCTTCATCTAATGTTCTGCCTTCTTTGGATATTACATATCCCAGGTATTTAACCTGCTTTCTCCAAAGCTGCAATTTGTTCTTGTTTACTTTATGTCCTTGTGTGGCTAAAAATTGTAGTAATGCTATGGTATCTTCTTTACATTCTTGTTGGGTGGGAGCTGCTAGCAGGATGTCATCTACATAAAATAAAATTTGGCTGCCTCTTGGTGGGCTAAATCCTGCCAAGTTGCTTGCCATCTCCTGTGCAAATATTGTTGGGCTTTCACAATACCCCTGTGGTAGTCGCGTGTATGTATACCTTTTTCCCTGAAATGTGAATGCAAACCAATGTTGGCTGTCAGGGTGTATCGGTATCGAAAAGAACGCATTGCTAATATCTACCACAGAGAAATACTTCTGTTGAGGCTTCAAATCATTCAATAGAGTATGTGGATCTGGCACCGTAGGTGCTCTAGGTATTACTGTGCATTTACAGCTTGTAGGTCTTGGACCATACGCCATTCTCCGTTTGCTTTCCTAACAGGAAATAAGGGTGTGTTACATGGTGAATCGGGAGATTCTATCAGTACTCCTTCCTTAAGTAAAGCTGCTATTATAGGTTTGATTCCTATTTCTGCATCCTTCCTTAAGGGATACTGTCTCTTTTGAGGTCTGAATGCTGATTTTGGCGTATAGTAACTGGTCCTGCCTGCTGTATTAATTAGTACTCTGATTTCCCTGTTGACCAGAGAGTTTCTGGTATGCTTCGTAAAGCTTTTTCTTCCTCTTCTAGTAAGAGTGCTAATCAGCTATCCTCGCTAGACTGCAAGAGTACAGTTGGGTGAGTCTGTGTTATCCAGTTTAACTTCTGTTTCTGTATTCCCTGTTCTGACAATTCTAACTCTATTTGTTTCTCCCACTTTGTGACTTTTTCTCCAAGATCTGCCCATTTCACATTCTTGTCTTTGGTTAAACTAACATATGTTAATCAATTAGATTTATAGAGTGCAAATAATTCCTGGGGCAATGAACAGCTGACTACACTGTTCCCTTCTGTGTCCCAGTACAGATTACGTAATACTAATCTGTTTGCATGGTTTTTAAACAGTTCTTGCTCATATTCCTCCTGGTGTGCCACAATAATACAGAGTACAGTGCAACAAATGCTGTTTATCAGTGTCAAGAGAGGGGACTTACTGATGGCTACGTTCATCAGTTCTTCAGTTACTGCCCCTGGACCAGTTGTAACTAAGTCCTGGCTGTACCAATAAAATGTTTCACCCTCCGGTCGTACCACAAACATATCCATTTGTCGCTGTGCTTCCATACCCTGCATAGTCGGTACTACTGCTATGCCAAATATCTGCATAAGATCTCTGCCCAAAAGGTTCACTGGGCATTTTGCAGAAACAACAATTTTGCTTTTCTGGGTCATCCCTGAAACAGGGTCAGTTATTGCTATGTTGTGGGAGAGTGGCTCCGGATACAGCTGTCCATTAGCTGCTTTCACTAATATGTAATCAAGTGATTCTGAATGTTCTGGTAGTTTGGAAGGATGTATCAGGGTTCGTGAAGCCCCTGAGTCACACAGGAATTTGACTTCCTTCCCCTCTACCAAAAGTGTAACTTCTGGTTTTGTGTCTGCTAAATAGAGCTCTAGGCTCAATAATGCCAAGTCTAAAATTTCACTTTATTCACCATCTGTGATTTCTTGTACTTCCTCTATTTCTTCTATCACATTCTCTACTCCCTTTATCACATTTGCATTTGTCTTTTCTTGGTTATTCCCTTCTAGTGATTCTTGATTATCATATAGTCAGTCCTCACCCTCCTTATCTTCCATGGCTGCATTCTTGTTTTGCTTGCAATCCCTTGCTAAATGTCCCTTTTTTCTGCATTTAAAACATTCACCCCTTTTCTTTCTCTCTTCAAACTCTTCTGATCGTTTATCAGATTGTTTGTTTCCCTGGGCATTTTTCTTGCCCTTTTTTCTGGACTATACTACATAAACTTCTGCTTCGTCTTCTACAGCAAATACTTGGACTTTCTTTTTCTTTTTACTGTTAAAATGCCTTTCGGCATGCCTAGCATATTCAAGTAGTGATTGTAATCTACTTGTACAATGGTCTACCATGTGCTTTGTAATAAAGCTGCTTATAGGCAAAATACTGCCTTTCAAAAATGCATTCTTTAATTGCTGCTTGTATGGGGAATCATGTGTTTGGTCTTCAGGTACCTGCATTCCACAATGGTTATTAAAACACTCTAATAATCTAGCATAATATCTGTCAACAGTTTCACCTTCCTGTTGGATGCATTGATTAATGCAAGTCCAGTCTGCCCTAGGCTTCCATTTCTCAGAGATTCGGTCTGTTAGACCTTTCACTCTGTTATCCAATTCTGCGGTGCTATGTGGGAGTGGCTTATGCTCTGGGTCACGGGATTCCAGTTGCCACTGATCATGTGCCAATCTGGACCTACGATTTGTCTGACTACTTTTTCTACTTCTTCTCCATTCAAATGATAACTTAACCTCATGCCCTGTAAGTCTTCTAAGAATTTTCTAAAATTGACTTTCAGATGGGAAATTCCCTCTGTGGCTTTCCAGATGTCTTCCGGTGTCCACGGTCTATATACTAGGAGAGTTGAGTCCTGTCCTGCCTGTCCTGCCTGCAGATTTGGTACTTCTATGAGTGGACATATCTCTTTTTCACTCATAGCTCGTGAATTTTTATTTATTTCATATAACTCAATATCTCCTCTTAAGTTACGTGTTCCAGACCTAGTCTCGATGGGATCTCTAACATACGGTCTTGGCTTTGCGGTAACAGCAGGGTATAGCAGAGGTGGATCAGCTTGTCCACTCGCTTCATATTCTAGTGCAGGAAGCAGAGGTGGTGGAGGGGCTGATGCTATTACCAAATTATTGTCTTCTTTATCTAGAAACATAGCTTTTGAATTATTACTTTTTTGCTCCCTACGGTTTGCTTCCTCAATCCACCTGTATGCCTGAGGAATCCCCAATTGATGCTGCTTTTTTACCTGACCTTTTGCGTCAGCTTTAAGCTGTTTGACAAGTTTAATAAGCGAGGATTTTTCTAATTTGCCATTAAATTCATATTTATTAACCCATTTTGTATAGTATCTAATATTGTCGGCGCGCTGTGATTGCATAAATTTTGTGTCTTCGGTTAGTGGTGGGTTTTGGGAACTTTATGTGCACTTATTACCCATATTATTCTGATTTGTTAAAGAAAAAATGTTACGTAACCCTTCTTATTTTCATGTGGTACCACAATTTTCTGTTATCTAGAATAACAGTCTTACCTATTCTGTTTCCCTGATCTATGACAAGACTGCAATCTTTCTGTCCCTGACTTGTACAAAACAAATCTCCTTGACAGATATTTTCAATCAAGTCCCTGATCTACAACAGAAAAAAGGTAAATCTCACCTTACCTGAGCCTCCGTGATTGACCGTCTCTGATTCGTTACCGGCTCGTCCTCCAGTCACAGATCAGAAAAGTGGCTGGCCTCTTTTGAACGACAATTCAGTCGGAGGTCTTTCAAAGCAGAAGAACCAATGTGATTTTTCCCCATACAGTTTCATGCCACCTGGCCCATCTGACCTGAGGCAAAGTAAGAGTTCCGGCTCGAAGGACCAATCTGTCAAAGGAAAAATAACTTCAAAATGATCAGCACATGGCAGGATCAGGTTAAGGCACTTTAATCTTGCAGCAAGGAGACAAAAACATACTAATACAGAGTTTGTCTGACTAGAATCAGGAAGTGATACTATTTTTATACATTTCTTACAAGGTATTGCCTACTAAGCTGACGTAATAAATCACAAGTTCTTTCAATATTATTTCTCAGCAGCTGTTTGTCCATGATTTTCTGCTGGCATATCAAGTTTACAAAAAAAACTTCCTAAGAAAAACAATGTGGCCTTGACGACCACCGGTCAGATACAACTTTTACTATGCAATGTTACCATTCAAGGTACTATGGCTAATTCAAGCACAAAGCAAGTACAGATTACAGTTAATTTCTTCAAGCAGTCTTTTGTCTGATGTATCTCTTCTTTTCTGCAGCTGTGCATGTTCTCATAACACGAACAGGGCTGATTGTTCATATTCAATCACATTATAGAAAACAGTATTGTTCTATTCATTCACTATTCATTCATTTTCCTGACCTAGCAGATAATCACCTGCTTCTCAGTACATTTTCAAAGGGCATAAACATGAATTTTGCTGTGTTAGCAAATACTAGGTCAGAGAGCATCTTGCAGTTTCAGAAAGCATATTGCAGTTTGAAAAGCATCTTACAATTTCATACAGAATTGAGCTGTACATAAATAGAATGAAATGTGTTAACCCTTTTAGCTTCTAATAAGCACTAAACATATACATTAATACATATTCTTCTAACAATAAGTAGTGTAGTTTGATGTAAGGTCAATCTGTTGAAATGACCAAAAAGCATGCTTACACTCCAGGAGCCAGATTCCAAATGACCTATTGTCCATGTAAGTGACTTACTCTGGTGTAATCCTGCCCCAATTCTGAAAGACTTGCTGTCAGTGTAAGTGACTTACTTCTGTGCAAGACCTATCTATAAACAAGCTTAGACCCCAGGAGCCAGATTCCAAAAGAGCTGCTCTTAATGTAAGTGGGTTACAATAGTGTAAAGGGGATCTGGGGTGAGACAGTCAACTGGGGAAAGTTGAAGCAGTTGTAGAGGTTAGTTTTATTATGGAGTTTTGCAGCAAGAGGCAGGTAGGTACCAGGTTAAAGTAGTTTTAAAAGAAGATACCCAAGGAGGAGCTCAAATCTGTAGGTGATTGGGAGCAATTTACGTTTGAGAAGGGTGATGCAGTGGAGCTCCTATGGGAGAGATTTGGAAATGAATCATCAGATTTTCTCAGACTTCAACAGTTGTATCCCAACACTATGGTGATTTGGTCAGCCTGGTTGTATAGATTATGATGGGATGGCATGTGCAAGGCTGCAGCTTAGAATCAACATGCATATTTGTAAATCACAGGGTGGCCAGAGCAGACCAACTTTTGAGTGTTTTTATTCTCAAACACTGGGAACTTATAGCCAAATATTCTGTTATATATAGACAAGATGGCATACATCTTTGTAATATTCACTGAGATTTTTTTTTTAATTTTCATTTAACTTTTTTCGTACAGGGTTTTTCAGTTCAATCTACTGGATGTTTTGCATAATTCTGCTTACATATAACAAAAAAGGTGTTTAAACTCGGTGTCGGCTGGTGATTTCAAAATGGGGTCTGCAGGAAGCAACTGAATGTGTGGAGTGAAATACAGTGGGGTGGGACAATTACAGCAGGTCAATAACTGTTACCTATTATCAAACAGATATGGTCATTCACTTTATAAACAGACTGCTTCAATACAAGTCCACTCATTATAGCCACTTTACTGATTATATATCTTGGTTTTCTAGCCAGAATCAACACTCCATGGGTTCCCCTGTTACCCAATAGTCTCCCCTGTCCTCTCCAGTACCCTCCTCTGTTTTCCCCTCATTTTGGCTACACAACATCCAGACAGATTACTTATTTCTTTCTTTTTCATATTTGTCTTTTTTTACCTATCCCAACACTTTTAACACTCTGTAACTGGCTGAGACTTCACTGTAATTTAAGTTTGGAGGAAGTAACTGAATTAAGATGGGGGGTCTGCTAGAACCCTAAAAGCCATAAAGCTGTAGATGCACGTAAGTGCATCTTAGATTATTTTAACTAACTTTTGGCTTAAAGATGATGGCCTGAACAAAAAAGTATGAGTAAGGAAATATTTTCAATTTTCTTGGGAATAGCACCTGCCTTCCTACTCCTCAAAAAAACAGTTATCTGTGTACCACTCTGGTGTTAGATTGGGATGAAAGTATAAGAACAAATGGCCAGAAGCATATATTATACTACTGAGAGTCTGGGAGAAGAAACCAAAGCAATCTGATAAAATCCACAAAGAGAATGGGACTTCACATAGAAGAAGTGAACAGCCAAAACCTCAACAGGAAAACCAAGTGTTGTTATATGCTACTCAGTGCAACACTCTGCCAGTGATCACACACATCCTGCTTAGACTACCACAGACAACTACTTATAGACTACAATGCTGATGCTTGACAGTTACAGAAAGTGAAAAAAATAGGCACACTGTTTCTGCAAAGCCAGAATAATAAATGCTTATTTTAAACAAAATGACAAGTGTCAGTTACTTTTATCCACAGACAACCCCTGCATCCAAATCCAATAATTAAATCCAACTTTATTGACTGAATATAGCTCAAATATCAGAATGTAATAAAATAAAAATAGCAACAACTGACAAAGTAATTTATTTTAACTCATCCACACACACACATTTAAATATCAATTATTTCTTCATTGATCCCTGCATTACTTTAATCGTGTATCCACAAGCAGTAAATTATACCTTTTCCTTCAACAACCTTTTCAGCAGTTTGTCAATGTATGTACAAGCACTTCGGTGACATAAAAATGAAACATTTTCTCCAATGACTAGGGTTGCCGTTTTGTTGTAGCCAAAACCAGACTAAAGCCATACCCCTCGCACCTCCCAGCCATAGCCCTGCCTATGTCCTCTCCTTTCTCTGCCTACTTTATGCCCATTTTGTGATATCATGGGCACGTGGGGTGCTTCTTTACATGGTTTCCTTCTTAATCACATCACTTTAACAATGCTTTTTTAAATAAAAAAATACAGCAGAACTGGAGATTTAACAAACTCCCATAATCTGTTTATTTTTTAAACAGAATACCAGACTTTGTACATTGTTTTCTAGACTACCAAACAATTTATTTGTTTTCAGGAGAGTTAAATAAAAAACAAAGGAAAAAAAAAACAGATAGGTGACAACCCTACCAATGACCACTTCAGTAGTTTGCTCATGTATGCACAAGCACTTCACTGATATCAAAATTAAACATTCCCCTTATGACCACTTCAGTAGTTTGACCATGTATGTACACATATGCAAACACTCACACATACACTACGTACTTCCCTTCTTCCCATATCAAAGCAGTAAAACACATTGTGCCTGAAAAATACTTAAAAAAAAAAAAAAACTTTTCCCAATTTCATTCTTCCTCTTCCACATTAACTACTTTCTTCTTCTTGGCTCAAGCTCCCTTGGTCAGCTGAGGCATGATGCAAAAGGAATCCTTCCCATTGGTTCAGGCAGTCTGAGCCAATGGGAAGGGTTCATTTTGCATCATGCAACAATCCAGTGAGTTGCTCATTGAGCAATGCCTCTGTCACTGCTGATTTCTGCCAATCAAACCCAACTGATGATCGAGAACCCTAATACTGGACTGTTTCAAAACAGCCCAGTAATTGTAAGAAGCAGATTTTGGTTGTTTCAGATCTCCTCATAACTCCACACATGTACATGCACAGAGTTTCGAGGACCTGTAACACAACAGAAAGTCAACTATCATTTTTAATTTAAAAATAATAGTTAACTTTCTGAGTTAGCACATTTCTTTATTTTCCTCTTTTTAGCCGGGGTCTATACCCCAGACGTCAGTACCACAAACTGCCCCTGCTTAAGCTCTTTTTTTTTAAAAAAATGTTGGGAAGATTGAATTATAATTGCTGGTGTGCGAAATGTATAGTGTGAATTTTACTGGGTCCTTGGCATGATAAGCCCATCCTTTTGGCTTTTTTTGGTGCTACTGCATAGCCATAGCCAAGTAAGGGAGGAAGCAGGCTGTTCAAGGTATCTCATTCTCCTCTTTCCTTTCTTGGGTAAGTCTATGAAGGGTCATGACTGAGTCAGTGAGTGGTCAAAGATTTCGGTTGGGTGGTCATGCTTTGCTCTGGTGAGAACTTGTGGTATGCCACTCAGCCTGAGGTAGGAGAAGCCAACCTCTGTGGGCAGTCCATCACACTGCCTGACCAGGGTCTATTTATCATACTGAGACATCAGAGATTTATTTATGACTGTTTTATGAATGAATTATCTTAATGTTGGTATTTATGTTGTCATGTACAAAGTATGCATTTTGCCATCTAATGAACTAATTACAATAGCTACATTGTGCCTTTTGTGCTTGTGAAACAGGAAGTAGACTCCATAGAACAGTTGCATTTATGCCATAAATTGTCTTGTCCCCAAGGCCATGGTAACTGGGTATTTATTTTATTTATTTAACATTTGCTAACCAGGGAAAGTCCAACTTGGAACAAAGCCAATTTTCAGCAGAGGCTCAGGGAGAAACACTCCAGAGGCTGGCCTTTGTAATGTGGGAGGAAACCGGAGCACCCGGAGGAAACCCACACGAATGCAGGGAGGACATGCAGACACTGAAGGCACCCCAGCTGAGAATCGAAACTGAGAACCTCTTGCTATGAGGTGACAATGCTACCGCTGCACCACTGTGCCATATTAGGAATGTGACATCCTTAAACTTGCTCGGGAGCTGGTAATTGTATGGCTTCATAGGGTGTGTTTACCAAAGCTGGTGCTGCCGCTGAGGGACCCCTCTCCCTAAATTCAGAGATGTGGATAGTTGCTGCAAAGCCTCACCTCTCTTCTCATTCTGCTCTTTCCTTTTCTGGGCCAGTCTATAAAGGGCCATCACCAGGTGAGTGAGTGACCAATAATGCTGCACTTAGTTGGTCATGATTTGCTGAGGAGGCACTGGAGGTACATCATTCAGCTGAGAGCCAGACAAGCTGACTGGTGTTGGCTGTCTGTCATGCTGCCCAGTCAGAGACCATTCAATATATTGAGGCATCAGAAGTTAATTTATGACTGCTTTATAAATGAATTATTTGATACTGGTATTTATTTTGTTCATTTCAATTACGTACAAAGTACATATTTTGCCATCTAATAATGTGGTTGGAGTAGCTGCCTTGTGCCTTTTGTGTTTGTGGAATGGGAAGTGGGATCTGGGGACAAGTAAGAAAAATACTATATACACATTCTGACAAAGCTAATAAAAATAGCTTTGCATACATGATCCTGATGTGAAAACTGAATGCTATTGGCAACCAGTTCGGGCAACAGTATTTCTCCCGCTCTCTCTCTCTCTCTCTCTCTCTATATATATAAATATATATATATATATATATATATAGATATATATATAAATATATATATAAAAATTGAAACCAGTCACTGATTTTGGAAGATTCAGCAGGATTCCAAAACAACCATACATAGGTCTGAATGCTTTGCATTTTCATGTGACAGAGGAGAGAAATGGCCGTGCCCTTTGAATGCAGTCTGATAAATGAAATAGTTTTGAATTCTTTTATCCCATGAACTATTCTACATCAAATCTGAATTATTCTGGAATAAAGAGAGATTTGATTCTAAGTGTAAAATACTGCATATTTCCAATTATTGCCTTCCAATCGATCTGTGTGGTTAAGCTGTGGACTGCAACTAACTGAATATGTTTAATTTCAAAACAAAATGAAGGAGCAGTTTCAGACGCTTACAGTCCAAGTAATATTTATGAATTGGTTAAATATGAATACTTTAAAACTGTGTATCTTGCTAATTCAAGGATGTGGAGTAATGATGAAAACCAAGATAAACATTAAAAAGAGTAGTAAACTGTATTTAACATCTCCCAGCACAATGCATTAAGATTTGCTCTGATCTAATGCAGACATTAGCAGTAACATAAAGAAGCTATTTATGCAGTTTTATGAAAAAAGATGAAAATCTTGCCCCAAAATTGTTTTTGTATTAGTAAGTTATTCTACAGGCCAAGTTGGTGGTAAGGGTTCTAGTCATATTACTGTGGCAAAGGTTTTAAGACATGCATTTCATAGTAAATGAATTAGAACAATTTTCAAGAAGCTTTAATGTGAAAATATCCGCAGATTGCCCTTTCATCAAAATCTCTACAGACCTCTTAGCAAAAGATCAAGGTTGTCAAATACTGTCCTTGAATATGAGAAACATTAAAGATAAAACATCAGTTTAATTTCTTAATACTTGCAGAAAGATCTATTTTTAAAAATAAGAAAAAATTCTGTCTGATGCACTTATATATTCCACTTCCTCTTGATTACAGTTGGGACAAAAAGCAAGAAAGAAAAGACAGAAGATCCAAAAATCCATTCCCCATGCAGATTATTGTCATGGTATTATTTAACCTTGAGACAGCTACGTGGCCTAGTTTTTACTTTCTAAAATTGACAGGAGATGCATGTTTAAGTGAGGTACCCCAAGTAAGTAAACTGCAAATGAGAAACAGAAATTCAGTAAGGAAAAAAATAGCAGATATGAAACTGACATTTTATAGAGAGAGAACACGAGAAACATGAGAACAACTGAATAAGATGATCCTAAACACTTAATCATTATGTCAGCATATAACCTGGAAAATCTAAATGTCATTATATCTTTATGATGTACAAGAATTAAAAAAAATGATTGAAAACCACGGCTATAAAACTAAAGCTTTTTAACACTGAAGAATACCCCTGAGGTTTCTGTGTTGATGGATTATGATTTTTTTTTCACAGATGATCACTATAAAGTGGGTTCATGAATACAAAGGAAAGGCATTTTGACAGGCTGGTACAGCACACAGTCAGCTTAATGATTCTGATTCATTATATCTTCAAAGAAAATCAATCCACATGACCTAAATGTAGTAATCTGAATAAGAGAGTGGATTTCAGCAGGCAGCTTTTAGAAGGGTAGTGCAAATGCAACTTCTCTCTGATTTTTTGTGAAGGTATATAAAATAGCTGAATAAGTGAATGTGAAAATGTGGTTATCTGTGGATATTTCATGCTTGCATGGATGTAAACATGTATAAATGTGTGTAGATTTGTTTATATACACAGTATATATATATATATATATATATATATATATATATATATATATATATATATATATATATATATATATATATATATATATATATATATATATATATATATATATATATATATATATATACACATATATTGGTTGATGAAATTAATTGAGTCTACCTGTAGTCAGCATATGTTTAGTCAACTAAATTTAGTCGACTAAACAGATGGTCAACAGGTGTACAAGACTGCACAATTTTTGGGACAGGGAAATATGCTGTTTCCCAAGACTGTGCAATCTCAGATTCTCAGCGTTAGTGTACATAATTATCAGGAGGTGTAGTGGTCCAGGGTGGCTTGGCCCTACAAAAAAAATTATGTTTTAATATAGTTTTTCAATTTGAAAGTTTGCATGTACTGAGATTGTCAATGGGTGCATATGTAGCAGTGTCAATGTTTTGTTGTTAATTTTTTAAACATCAATATTTGGGTGTTTTGTTCAATTTTAATACACAAACACACACATAACCGCTATATACCATGTGTGTACTATGTACATCTGTTTAAATTAAAATGTAAATTGAACTGCAGTTCTATCAAACTGCAGTTTGATAAAAAAAATTGAAACATCATGGAAACTCCTGAAGTGAGTACACTGTTAACATGAGTCCTACTGGGAGGCAGGTCCATTTACTTCTCCCTTTTTAATGCTGATTGGTTGTGTTCTATCCCTGGAATTCAAAAAGAACCGAAATGTTCACCATATGGGCTGCAGCAAAAAGGCCTTGCTTTCTTGATGGACAGAAATGTGATTCACAGAAGCATTTGCTGCAATGAGGAAATACCTCATTATCAGGAAAAACCTGCAAAAAAAGTTTGTAAAAATAGAAATATATACAGAAGTATGAAAAACAATCACAGCTACAAATGCAGGCTACACAGTTGTCTAACTGGCTGACAGTAGGTTTCTAATGGAAAGGAGAAAATACCAACAGTAGCCAGCGTAAAGCCATCAGAATATACCTCCAGTAGTCTCCGACCTACCAAGTGTGTCCTTTTGGTATCTGATAAATTGTGTGGATTGCCTTTTATATTTGGCAAATGAACTTTTGAAGGTGCCTACAGAAGAAGACCTGTGATCTCTTAAGTCCTCCCGTGCATTGCAGCTACTCCTTGCTGCTGTCCATTGCATACTCTTACCCATTCTTCCATGATCACATACAAGTCAGAGACACTGTGCTAATTTACACTGTACCAATATTTCAGACAAAAGACTCCAGTGCCCTACTAGGCTTTCTGGGAAGAAGTTTCTTCTAAAGTAATGCCCATTTTAGTTACCCTGAACCTTTCTGCCCACTCTGTCCTTCTGCTGGCATCTAGTGTGGTAAGTTAAATCCAACTCTCTCTTCTATATTCATTCTCATGTATGCCATACTTTGTAATTTGTCCTCATATTCAACCCCCCTCCCCGATAGCCATTCTCCATGTTTTCTACTAAAATTATTGCCTGTCATCTCAATAGCCTCCAGAACAGTACATATTACTGCAAACATAATATTAGTTGTGTCTTATACAACAGAAGGATAACATCAGCATCCCCAGGATCCATTTATTATGCTGTCTACGTCAACATCTCACTGGTATTTTTGCTACCATTTCAGACTGCATAGCACCATTTAGCTTACAAGTGATGACTGTCTCATTCCTTTTTCCTCCTCTTATGTGCTTAAAGTTACCTTAGGAAACCTGTGGGCTATCCATGAGATGACCCTACTAAAGGCTATCCCATTGCACTTTTTATATTGATGCATCAGACTATACCCCCAGATAAATGTTCTTCATGTAGTGTGTCCTAGTTTGTGACTTGAACTGCACACACTGGTATGAACCACACTTGTATGTACATTACAGTGGTAGTGGAGGTGTGTGCATAACTGCCAGCAATGCATACCTTTCAACTGTCCCTGATTTTCAGAATGTCCCAGATTTTGTCTCATATTTTTGCCTTGTCCTTCTTAAAAATTTTGAGTTTTAGATGCATAACTTAGGATTATTGTTAGTCAGTAATGCCAATCAGAAAACATATTTTAATGCAAAAATTTTTCTATTACTTTTTAAGTGAATTACAGCAACTGTTGAGAGGGTGGCCTAATAGTTAAGGTGTTTGCCTTACAAACACAAGGTTCAGGGTTTGAGTCTCACAAGGGATAATTAGCTAGGCTCACAAGGGCAGTTAGCCTAGTACAAACCTATAGCATTTAAAAATTGTCCCTTATTTTAGGTCTCTGTCCTCCCATTATTTTTGCTTCGTCCAGAATTCTTAAGCAAAGGAATTGAGAGATATGTAAAACAGTCAGTGCATTCACATCATGATGCAGGATGCACGGAGATACCATATTCAGTGCATGTATATCTACATTCAATTTGTGTGAGATGTGCTACATAACAGAAATGCGGCACTGGAAATGGTCTTAAGAATGTGAGGCAGAACATGTTTTGAGTTCAAAATAAAACATTTCCCTATGTCCCTGTGTAGTATACACAGCAACACATCCTACGGCAATGGAAACATGGAATGTGACACTGTCCACATACACATACAGTGCAAGTGAACCTCACTAGGAACGCAGGTACTAAAAATTCCCATAAGTAGATTAGACTAAAAAAGTCTACATAGAAATGTAAAAAAGATGACATCTAGCTAGAATGGACACTTGCTGTCTAAGAAGTTCAAACGATGCAAGTCTAACACTTACTAGACTTCTCAAATATGGGCTCAGCCGGTTTACTATTGTTATTTCGAATGGCAACACATTTGCCACTCGAAATAAAAACTTAAACCGAAACCAAACATTTCGAGTGCACACAATGTCGCCCCAAATGATCGACACATTTGAGTCGACATTGTCGCCAAAATGTGACGTGATAGCCGTATAGGAGCTGATGTAAATCAAACTCTTATACGACATATCACATTTTTGCAGGGCGAAAAGCCTCCCTGCATGCCCCCCCTGCTACTAATATATTCCAACTCCGAGATCACACTACAGTGGAGATATGGATGAATTTCCAATCCCCACTGTACCGCGATCTCATACATATAGTTGAACACACTTATGCGAATGTACTACTGCATTTGCATAAGTGTGTTTGACTATCCAAAACACTTTTCATTTTGCGAACGACATTCTGATTTTTGGCAACATTACTGCCAACAGACTGTCTTTCGCACAAGTGATAGTAAACCAGCTGAGCCATATGTGCCAACCTTCCTGATGAGTAAAAGGAAATCCAACTCTAAAATATTTCAAAGTGGCTATCACAGATCACTTATGCCAAGAGGCAGATTGTACTTGTTCCCTTGATGCAGGCTGATGGACTATAATTTTATATGACCAATTGCATATACAATTATTAATAAGCAATTTAGTGCTAATGATGTATTGCTGTTAATGTACCAAATCATGTCCATCGTTGCTGCTGCTGGTAAGTATTCACTCATTTGTTAATTGCATATTGCTAGTTTGCGTTATTAATGTACATAATCATGTTCCAGCATCACTGTAGTTAATTATTTTATCCTTTTGTTAATTATGTACTGCTCCCATATCATGGCTGAAAATGGTCGGTAGACATCTGAGCTACCTGGTTACCAGTTTGAAAATACATTGATATATTTTATTTTATACTGTATATATTTGTTAACTGGGGTAGTGCACTGATCTTCATGGACCTTTTTTTCAGGCTCACCCTGACAGTGCTGTTTAGTTAAGTGAATTGCTCAAAATCAATCAGTTCAAAGGAGGAGGGAATCAAACTGTGGACCACAGGAAGCAGCTTGTTCCTATACCACTGTGTTCTCAACTGCAAAGATGAGTCAAGTCTTTAGTAAATTAACTGAATGCAGACATTATTGGGAACACTGCATCACTAGCAATGCATATTATTTAGAAGTCTAGTTGCAGACATAAGATGATTTTAAATAGACTCTGAAGTGAGGAAGCAAAGACTGTTACATATACATTTCTCATAATAAGCCAAGCTATCATTGCTAGGAAAGTCAGATATTACATCTATATATTTCTCCAATATGATCCTTTCTGTAGATCAGTATTTTTTCAGTAAAATACTGTGTGTTGCTTAGCACACATATTTAATATGATAGTGAAGGCACAATATACCAAAAATGCATAGTGTCCATCCCATAAATGTGCCTTAGGATTCCACCTATATCATAATAAAACATAAGTACACTGTAGAATTCACCGAATGTGTATTATGAGTTGCAAGGTTATGCTGGCTCCACTCGTAATCCCTGCTCTTCATTTTATTGTTAAATGGATATATAAAGAAACACTAGGGGTGAGCGACATCTCCACCCCCTGTATAAACATGCTATGAATGTAGTCAGATTATAAAGTTCTCAAAACAGGTATTGTTTTAGCCCCTGTTAAAAGTATCTGCATAGTAATGATTTAATGTGCATTATGCTACACAACTCCCCAGCATACATTTATCAGACAAATATATTCTAGACCATGCAATTGAGATTCTTTCAATAACGCATATGCCTCTGCATGGATTCACTTTATAACCTCGAAATGCTGAAATATCGAATTTCAGTATCTCGAGACTATAAAACCGAATCCACAAAACACTGACAAACAAAAACCGCGAAACCACATAACTGAAAACACCGCACACACTACACTAAACATACAACACAACACCCACATCACAACATAAACAAAAAAACAACACACATACACAACTCACACACACATAAACAGGGCAAGCCCCTGCACCCCCTACTTATATATACTAACTCCGAGATCGCACAAACACAACACAAAGCTCACTCACACACGCATTCTCCAGTCCTCACACACGCCTAACTCCCACTCAAAACCCTTACAAAACACTCACTTACCTGACATAACACCTACATCCAAACACGGCACCGCGCACCAACAAAACACAAACCCGGACATTACATAGTGCAACTTCATAACCGCGAATTCGACATATTTTCGACATACGTCAAATTCGCGATTATGAACGTTCGCTATTTTTAACATTCGACTTTATAGCTTCGAGATACTGAAATTCGACATTTCAGTATTTCGATGTTATAAAGTGAACCCCTCTGCATACATACATACATACATACATACATACATGTTATTGGAAATTAGTACACAATTATTTGGTTTCTAACAGCCTATGAGGTGTACAAAACTTTTTCACTGTCATTTTGCCTCTTTTTAATTTCTCCATATCTTTTGGGTTTCTAATACCATGACGGGAATGGACCCCATTCCTAAGTCAAAGTACGATTAAAGTTCATGAAATTAGTATTGTTTCCATCTTTGATGTTAGGCAGACGTGATCTTCGCAGCACAAACAATGTTCCCAGTAATGACTCATTCTGCAATTCATATTTAGTTGAATGTATCTGTAACATATCTAAGTATTATTGTAAATTCTTTTTTATAAGACCTGTTGCTCCTACTACTACTATTGGAACTGTCTGGGTATCCTTCTTCCACATTGCCCTCATTTCTGCTTGCAAATCATGGTATTTTATGACTTTTTGTCTCTCTGTAAGTAAGACATTGTAGTCACAGGGTGTAGCAATTTCAATGATCAATGCTACTTTTGTCTTTTTTCATGGTCTACTATATCTGGTTTTCTTGTGTCTATTTTTGACCTGTTGGTAATGGGCGAGCCTATGTCATATAAGCGTTATCATTTTTTATGATGCTTTGTGGCTCATGTTTTTAGTGTTTTTCAGCTACTTCAATATTATAATGTTTGCACAATTCCCAATGCAACAGTCTTGCCACATTATTATGCCTTTCAGTATACAGACCTTTTACCATTAGTATATCACAACCAGCAACAAGATGTGCGACTGTTTCCAATTCTGTTGTACAAAACCTACATTTGAATATTTCTCACACATGTTCAATGGATTTTGTAAATCAATGTGTATGTAGTCCACTGTCTTGGGACGCCAATATTAATCTTTCATCTTTTGGTTTAAATTCACCTCTCCTTAACCATTCCTGCATTCAGTCCTGATCAACATGAGACTGCTCCAAGAGTTTTCTATACTTGCAACTATATTTATGCATTTTCCACATTTCTTGCCTTCTCATCTCATCATTCATCTTATATTTCTTCTTTTGTTTTTTTTTTTATTCATTTGCTGTCTGATTTTTATCTACTTCTGGTTAATCTTGGACTTATTCTCCTGATGTTTCAAAACTTTCACTATGTTTGGGTCTTGTGAGGTCAGCAGATATGTATGCAGTCCCACGACTGCAGAGCTATACATGTAATCAGTTTCAAGGAGGCCCTTCCATCCTTCAGAATGGGGAATATATAATCTTGGTATGCACTGATTTTTATAAATCATTTGATGAGCATGAAGCATCCTTCTTGTTTTCCCTTTCATTTCTTTTTTTTTTAATTTCTCCAAATCTTTTGGATTACTAATACCATGACGGGAATGGACCCCATTCCTAAGTCAAAGTACAATTAAATTTATGAAATTAGTATTGTTTCAATCTTTGATGTTAGCCATAAGTGCTCTTCACAGCACCTGCAATGTGCCCAGTAATGACTCCTGCAATTCGTGCGGGGTCACATGGATTGGTGACATATCTAAATAAGATTGTAGATTCTTTTTTATAAGACCCATTGCTCCTACTACTATTGGAACTGTCCAGGTATCTTTCTTCCACATTGCTCTTGTTTCTGCCTGCAGATCCTGATATTTTATGACTTTGTGCCTCTCTGTACACAGGACACTGCAGTCACTGGGTGTGGTGATTTCAATGATTAATGTTACTTTTGTCTTCTTTCCATGGACCACTCCATCCAGTTTTCTAGCATCTATCTTTTGAACTGTTGGTAATGGATGATCCCATGAGAAGTAAACTTCATCATTTCCTATGATGCTTTGTGGCTCATGTTTCCAGTGTTTTTCAACCACTTCAGTCCTGTAATGTTTGCACAATCCCCAGTGCAACAGTCTTTCCACATTATTATGCCTTTCAGTATACAGCCCTTCTGCCATTAGTGTGTCACAACCAGCAACAAGGTCTGTGACTGTTTTCAATTTGGTTTTACAAATCCTACATTTGTCTGTTTCTCCCACATGTTTAATGGACTTTGAAAACCAATGTGTACCCACCCTACTTTGGGCTACCAACGTTTACCTTTCATCTCTTGGTTTGAATTTGCCTTTCCTTAACCATTCCTGCATTCATTCCTGATCAACATGAAGTTCTTCCAGAAGTTTTCCATACTTGCAACTATATTTATGCATTTTCCACATCTCTTGCCTTCTCACCTGGTCCTTCACCTTATATTATTTCTTTTGTTTTTTTTGGCACATTCAGTTGCTGTCTGATTTTTATCTACTTCTGATTTGATTTCCATTCCTGTTTGATGCCGATATTCTTCTGCTAGATTAAGCAGAGAAGTCATCTTAGATTTCTTCTCCTCATGTTTCAAAACTTTCACTACGTTTGGGTCTTGTGAGGTCAGCAGATATTTGAGGAGTCCCACGATTGCAGATCTATACATGTAATAAATTTCAAGGAGGTCCATCCCTCCTTTGGAATGGGGAATATATAATCTTGGTATGCACTGATATTTATAAATCATTTGGTGAGCATGAAGTAACCTTCTTGTTTTCCTAGCTAATCTATCCAACATGTTTTGGGGTCAGTCAGTCACTCCAAAAGTGTAAGTTAGTGCAGGGAGAGAAAATTGATTTATAGCTTGGATTTTGTTCCTAGATGTCAATGCTGTTTTCAGGATTAATTTAAGTCTTCTAAAGTATTCCTTACTAAGTTTTATTTGCATTTGTTCATGTTTTATTGTTGAGCCTTCATCAATTCCCAAATATTTATACACTCCCTCTTCCTCAAGTTCTTTTATATCACATTCTTGTCCCAAACTGATGTTTTCCTGGTACTGCAGTTTTCCTGCTTTAAAGGTCGCTTTTGCACATTTGTCAAGACCAAATGACATTCTTATATCATATGAAAAGTTTTAACAACTTGCAGTTGTGCTTTCAGTTCTTCATCTGATGAGCTATACAGTTTTAAATCATCAACAAAGAGAAGATGAGAAGTCTACACTTTCTTGTTTTCTAGGAGCCAAACTATAGCCATGGCCTAAGATGTTAAGTAGACAGGTTAATAGGTTAATGGCAAGGCAGAATAGCAGCTGTGATAGAAAGTCTCACTGGAATATCCCCCTTTGAATTTTTATCCCTGGGATAATAATTTGCCCTTTATCATGGTTTAATTGCAAAGTGGTCTGCCACTGTTTCATGGTCACTGTAATGTAGTCGATCAGTGGACGGTATATCGTATATATTTTTAAGCACTCTTTTATTCATGAATGTGGGATACCATCGAATGCTTTTTTTGTAGTCAATCCATGCCATACTTAGGTTCTTCTCCTTTTTACAGTTCTCCATTATGATTTTATTTAACAACAAATGATCCTTTATTACATATGACTTTCTTTTATTGCCCTTTTGTTCTACTGTGATAATTGAGTTTTCTTCTAAATGACTATAAACTCTGTTGGCATCAGTTCCAGTGTATAGTTTATACGTTGTCAGAAGGCAAGTTATTGGTCTATAATTTTTAGAATAACTTGCAAGTTCACTCTTAAGTAGTATTGCTTTTCCTGTTGTTAGCCAGATTGGTGTCTGTTCAGGGTGCACATATAAATAATACTTACTCGTGGCTAACTCTTCATGCAAAGATGTTAACATTTTGAGCCAAAAATGATGTACTGAATCTGGGCCTGGGGTTTTCCAATTAGAGGCTTTTCTTAACTTTAATTTCCTGTGTGATAGGCTAGCTGTCCATGCAGACCATTTTAAGACTAGGCAATTTCCCCAAAGTGAGAATCAAACCCTGTACCTTGTGTCTCTGAGGTAATCCATTATGCCAACCCCTAGCCCTAAGTGATGGTGGAACTCTTCCTCATTGGGCACAAACAGAAATGGATGCTACATAATTTGTCTCTGCTTGGGGCATGTCTTATATACTGACACATCTATATTTTTTCCAGTGGCAGCCAAACTAGTTTAAAGAGGTTGACCTGTCATTGCTGCTAAAACAAATGCTATGGCATGTCACTCAGTTGCAGTGTAATACTTATGACTCCCTATTACAACACCTTATTTAGTCATAATATAAGAGTCATTAGTTTTTGCTTCATGTTGATAACACTCAATGCTATATTGCAATTGCAATGCACTGCAGTTGGCGAAAGAGTGCAGAAGCAGTTTTGTCTTCAGGGCTGTTGCCTGCTGCATTCCCAAGCTCCTTACTTAAATAAATTACCTCCACTATCACACAACCAGAGGGTAGATTGTGACTCCATGAACAGCTATAATCTCCATACATTGGCGCTTATAAATCCATACTGAAAACCAGTACACCAGCTAGAAAACAAATAAGGATCTGGTCTGAAGGAGCAATCTCAGCTCTACAAGACTGCTTCAACTGTACAGACTGGTCAGTGTTTAGAGAGGCTGCTGTGTCAAACAACCATATTGACTTGGACACATACACTGAGTCAGTCACAGCTTAGATTTCTAAGTGTATGGAGGACGTACCAAACACCAAACTCATCATCATACGGGTAAATCAAAAACCTTTGCTAACCAGTGAGGTGTAGAAGTTCTTGAAAGTAAGAAATGCAGCTTTCAAATCCCAAGATATGGGACCTTTAAGTGTGGCCAGAGCCAAACCGAACAAAGGTATCAAAGAGGCAAATAGATCCTACGGCAGAAAAATCCAAAGCCACTTCAGGGACCAGAAAGATACCAGGCAACTATGGAAAGGAATTCAAACCATCACTGACTACAAGCTTACCTCAGTTTCATGTGATGATAGCATCAAGTTTCTGAAGCAACTGAACAAATTCTTCAGTAGGTTTGATGCTGACAACAAAGCAACAGCATGTAGAATCTCTAAAAACAAGGCTGCAGCAGTGCTGAGCTACAATACAATCAATGTCGCCAGAACCCTAAAATGTGTCAAACCAAGGAAAGCAGCTAGTTCTGACAACATCATGGGCAGGGTACTAAGGGAATATGCGACGGAACTCGCTCCAGTACTCACTGACATCTTCAACACCTCACTCCATCTAGCCAGTGTTCTGAAATGCTTCAAGGAAATGACTATCATTCCTCTACCCAAGAGACCCCAGCCAACAACTCTGAATGACTACTGACCAGTTGCTTTAATCTCAATGGTAATGAAGTGCCTGAAGAGGCTGGTCAAAAATCATATAGCCTCAATCTTACCTGTGATGCTGGACACACTGTAATTTGCATACAGGACAAACTGCAGTACAGGAGATGCCATCTCACTAGCTGTACATGAAACACTGACCCACTTAGAAGGCAAAAACTGCCTTCAGCACTGTCATCCCTCAGAATCTGATATCAAAGCTACTTCAACTGGGCATAAACTCTCATTTATGCAATTGGATTCTGAGCTTCCTTACTGAAAGGCCTCAAAAGGCTCATATAGGAGACAACAGCTCCAGAAGTATCATCCTGAACACAGGAGTATTGCAAAGGTGTGTCGTAAGCCCTCTCCTTTTCACTCCACTGACACATGATTACATGGCCAGACATTAGATAAATAGAATAATCAAATTTGTGGACGATACCACTGTTACAGGCCTGGTCAAAGATGGGGAGGAGGAGGCCTGCAGGAACGAGATTAATCAACTACTTGTCTGGTGTGACAACAACAATCTAGCACTGAATGCCAGCAAGACAAAGGAATTGGTTGTTGATTTCAGAAGATCTCAAGTACCACACAGACTCTAGTGATGAAAGGGATGACAGTGGAAAGGGTCAAGAGTACAAAGTCCTTAGGTGTTCATATCATGAAGAACTTATCCTAGTCAGTCCATGTATCCAGCACAGTCAAAAAAGGTCAGCAATGCTTGCACTTTCTAAGGAAACTTAGAACAGCAAAATTATCAATCTCCATACTTCAGACCTTTTATAGGGGCACCATTGAAAGTGTCCTGACCACCAGCATTACAGTCTGGTATGGGAACTGTAACACTCAGGATTGGAAGGCACTCAGAAGAGTTGTAAGGGCAGCAGAAAGAATCATTGGAACCTCCCTTACACCTCTGGAAGATCTACACAAATGCTGATGCATCAACAGGCCCAAAAAGATTTCCAGCGATCCAGTGCATCCTGCCAATGCTCTGTACACTCGACTGTCCTCAGGCAGGAGATACAGAAGCCTGCATTGTAAGACCACCATATCAAAAAACAGTTTCTTCCCACTCTCCATTAGACTGTTGAACTCTTGGGAAAAATGAACCATGAGAAAATACTCAACCACTTCTCTTACATAACTAGCCTATCAAGTAGCTATTTTATAGATGTGCAATAACCAACTGCAATACTAAGGTATCTCACCTACACACTGAAGGACTGTGAAGTGCAATATACAAACTGTGCAATAATTCAGTCTAATCATAGATATGCTATTATTGTCTAAATTTTACTTTGAAAATATTACCTTCATATTGTTCCTTATCTTCCTTGTCTCATCTTCAGGGATGGCTGTGGGTCACTGCTGTCCTACTTTACTTATTAATTGCTACTTATTAAATTTGTACTGTGATATTTTATTATTTTTTCTCTGTCCATATCTGCAACTGTTTCCTGCATTGAGAACAAAGCATTGTAATTTCGTACAGCTACATTGCTGTGCAGTTCTGAAAGACAACAGTTTTCTTTGACTTTGACATTGATATTCTTTGATAACCATTAATATTTCCCTCCCCATCTTGTATAAATTCATTTCAGATGGTTAACGGCAGTTAATTGCTGTAGACCACATATAAACAATATTCGAAATATGTAGAAACTATTTATTTATAGTTACTGAAAATATTATCCAGCTAAATTTTATATGCAGAAATGATGTTATATCAATAGTAGATAATTAAACTTCCTTAACCATTTATTGATAACATAGGTCCCGAAAACAGAACCCTGAGAGACAATCTTTTCAAAATCCTTTTGTGACCTCTGGTCATTGCCAGGTCTTACAAAGCAGTGTCACCTCTGCAACCAATAATCTAAACATTCTATAAGTTAGTTTTTTATTATCACACTTTGAGGCTTCCCTTTGAACTTACTGTAAATAATATGACAACACCATGCAATATATTACTCAAGATGTAATGCTCACTTGCCACATACATCTTATGAGTAATTTAGCCATGTTGAAAATTGGCAGATTTCTTTGCTTCTCAAATCTTTGACTGGAAAGTAAGTTTATATTTTTTAAAATAATAAACTATTTGGTATACAATTCCTAGCAATTATTTTATTACTTTTTGCACACACGCTCACATGCAGATACACACACACACAAATCTAACTGTGCGTGTGTGCATGTGCATATGTGAATATATGTGTGTGTGTTTGTCTGTGTCTGTGTGCACGTTTACAGTTACAATTAGGAGACGTAGAGGAGATGGCTGCCTTTGGCATAAGCTGTTTGGAGGCACAATCAGCAGGTGGCGATGGAGTGCATTTGTAGCACTGGATTTGATTTATAAAGCTGCTAGGACATTGCAGCTTTATAAATGAATACTGATAGTGCATTTGTAGTTATGTGTGTTTGTAAATGTAGCAAGGTGCTTGTTACAGTAGTAGCACCTAGCTTTGTACATTTACAGGACTGCGGAATGTTCTCAATCTTGAGTTGAGGGGGCATCGGTTTTGGCAAACTTTCCAGTTCTGCATAAATGTGCATGTGTGTGTGTGTGTGTGTGTGGGGGGGTCTGTGTGTGTGTATGTCTATGTGTGCGTGTGTGTGTGTGTGTGTGTCTGTCTGTCTGTCTGTTGGTCTTTCTGTCTGTGCAGATAGATAGGTGCACAGATAGATAGACAGATAGAAGATATTGAGATACTTATTTCATGCATCACACAAATTAGTGTCCACTTACTGGAGTCAGTACTTTGAAGGCAGATTTAATTCATCATACTCAATGTATTCATTTTTAAATTGTTTTTAATTATTTCCCCATTAATTTCAATAGGATGCAGCAATTATGTTGTTTTCTTAAGCTATCAGATGAATGGAGTTTTACCTGGATTCTATAGCCAGTTATGAATGGGGTCTCTTGTGGATGGTATTCTACTAAATTCTGAGATAATTCCTTAAGATGATGTTTTGTAAGGTGTTGGAGAAGTTTTTTTTCAAATGATTTTAGTAGTGTAGTGAGATTATTTTAGGATTTCTTAACTGCACGATTTGGTTACATGTCTGTGTACTATAATATGCAATACTTTTAACATCTAAAACATCTGCAGTTCCAGATTTTAGACAATTTTCTTCATAGAGAAATCCAGTGGACTGTTTAAGATAAAATGTATCCATTGGTCTTGGTGCTTCTATTATCTTTGCTCACATATTACCTTTTATGGTAACCTGATTTCTACTCATGTGCTGTGTATCATGTCTTGGATTGTCACCGATGCACAAACTGTACCTGTGGCTGCCTTTCTTTAATGACCTTCGGATAACCTAGAACTTCAGAATGTGTCAAATGTACATTTATGAACTATTGTACACCAGTAGTCATTTAAATACATTATGTGTCTCTTTTATATAGGAGAATTTATTGCTGTGTGTCATGTTGTGCTTATCTTGATTAAATGATGAATTTATTGTTCCGTTCAACTTTACCTGCTAATTCTCTATGGTTCAATTACAGCTCCTAAAAACAACACAGCTTGGATTACAAGTATTCAACAAAGAATGTTTGCATTGCATGAGCTCAAATACATATTATCTTGGAATATGTGAACTCAAGTGTGTCATAATGCAAGCAGACGTGTAAACAGCACTGCACCCCACTTTCCCCCTTACTTTCATAATTGCACTCCCTCTCTCTGTGTTCCCTGCACAACACACAAAGAACAATTACTGACAGGCAATGTTTTTGAGATGAGTATTTGTTTTGGTGGGTTACTGTTTGCTTTTAAGGTATACATTATTTTACTTGGGTAGAGATTTGAGTTCATAATAAGGGATTTGGCTGTGGGTGGGTTGATGATACCCATAACATGTAAAAAGTATTTTGATGAAGCATGTTGAAT
This sequence comes from Protopterus annectens, assembly GCF_019279795.1. Classification (NCBI taxonomy): domain Eukaryota; kingdom Metazoa; phylum Chordata; order Ceratodontiformes; family Protopteridae; genus Protopterus; species Protopterus annectens. The sequence continues at coordinate 1,529,673,874 of NC_056737.1, read as the reverse complement.
ATATAGCATTCTGTAGGAGTAATTTTGTCACAAGAAAATTATGTATTTTTGGTTTATTAAAACTGTAGAGAACAAGTGAGTGAATGAGTACATGCAAATATTGTGAGTTAAAAAATGTTGACAGGAATATTGTAAAATGCATAATAAATTGAGTTAACTAGTTATGTTGTATTTTTTGTAAAATTGGTCTAAATGCTATATTAACCTATGTTATGAGGGTATAAAAATAATAAATACCATAAATCAAAGGTTTCTGCAATTTCTAAAACTAAAGAATATCTGATAAACCCTGTAGTAATTTAACACAGAGCATTCATCAAAAGGTTAAAATAACCACTACCTGTGATAGGTAAAAATGTCACGCAGCTGACATCTATTGAAAATAACCATATCTCTTAGACCTTTGTTCACTGCAAGTACTGGCTAAATTATTTTTGCTTGTCTGAAAAGTCTCGAAGCACATTAAATTTATTATTTAATAACTATAACCCAAACTATCTGGATAAATTTACCTAATCTTATAGCTGACATCTATAGAAAATATACATATCCCTTAGACCTTTGCTCACTGCAAGTACTGGCTAAATTGTTTTTGCTTGTCTGAAACGTCGAGACACATTAAATTTATTATTTAATAACTATTGCCTGAACTATCTGGATAAATGTACCTAATCTTATATTTTGGTAACTTATTTAGCAGATAATAAAGTAGCTGTAAGATCTTCTATATATTTGCCCTAGTGTTAAATATGTGAAAGCCCCTCATTATAGCTATTCCTATCATCAGGAAGCAAATTATCACATTTACTATTTAGATAATCTACAACTTAAAATCCATTTCATGTCTCCACCAGTTATTCAGCAACTTGTTGCTTAATCCTGTATGCCTTGTGGTTAGTAAATAAGCATCATATTTTTGACCTAATGGTGTTCTAAGCTATATCAGGTGATTGCATTCTCAAGATTGGTTGTTAGAACAGCTCATTAGCTATTTTATATTCTCAAAGACAAAAAGTATGACAATATGGAAGTAATGATCTATCTAAAATTATTAAAATCTGTTTTACAAATGAGTCAAGTGTTATTTCAATTTTATCTCAACTATACAAAATTATACTATCACACATTTCATACAAAATTATACTGTTACACATTTCAGTTTTACCAAATTCTTATCAGACTTTTTTGAATCACATCTACTGCCCAAACATGTCAGACATAGATAAGACTACAGTATTAGGTTCAGCTAAATTATCATCTTTATTTTGGAAAACATTCACATGGAAATTTATGCAGAGTTTTTCTTACTTATCTTAGAATTGGAACACCATATAAAAAGAACAATATTTAAGCAATGACCCACGCCTGGGTCTGGGCAATACTGGATTTACCCATGATTGGTGTGGTTTGGTCACGAGGGCAAAGCCCGAGTGGCCAAACAAAGACAACTGTGGGTAAATCCAGCATTACCCACACCCAGAAGTGGGTTATTGCTATTATACAATGACATTATTTAAGAAAAAAAATACTTACTTTTCTTAAATAATGGCATTGTATAATGCCTCCTTGCTGTCCTTCCACAGCTGTCCAATATTCTGCAGCAGTTCTGATGTACTGTGCACGTGTATGGTTACGCAGTACATCAGAGCTGTGTGTGGAAGCAATGGAGAAAGGAAGATCTCCGTTGCTTTTTAAAAGGTGCCTCATTATGTTAAAAGAGTTTAACATAGTGAGATAGCTTTAAAAAAAGCAACGGAGATCTTCCTTTCTCCGTTACTTTTTTTAAAGCTGTCTCGCTATGTTAAACTCTCGTTTAACATAGTGAGATGACAGCAACAGAGCTCTTCCATTCTCGGTTGCTGTCCAACACACACACACAAAAAAAGACTTGTACTAATGGAAAAAGTCCGGGCGACTGGACCTTTTTCCATTAGTACAAGTCTGATTTACAATGGGCATGCTGACCAATCAGCATGCACATTTTGGAATATTAATGGAGGGTCGTTGTATAATTATTGTTTTAAAGGTGAAAGAAAATTCATGGCTGAGTGGCAACAATTTTCTGTAGTTTTAGAACTGTAAGAAACATTTAGGTAAAAAAGTAAATCGTGATCAGGTTAATTTCTGTTGACAAGTATTTAGTTTCATTTAATGATCAAACTCTGCTGTGTGTAATTAAAGATTGGTTAAACTTCTTTGGTCCTTTTAGCAGTTGTATGTAAAACTATAACCGAAAATTAGAAGTGATCTGTTGTACATCTCTCTTCCTGAATATAACTGCTGTTGTAAAAATTGAAATTAACATTGTTAATGTTGTTGTTTATCTTTTTGGCTTTTCCCGATTAGGGGTCGCCACAGCGGAACTCCAGTCCGCTAATGATTGGCAGTAGATTTTTTTATGGTGTCGAGTTGCCAGCCTGACACCCAATCTTCAGCGAAGGCACGCCCATTCATGCATGTCTTTCAGAGGCCACTAAACCGTGGGGAGGACAGGCAGACTCCACACAGAAGGCACTCCAGCTGTGAATCGAACAGGAGAACCTCTTGCTGTGAGGCAACAACGCTACTGCTGTACCACTGTGACTTACATGAGCTCTAAATAAACTATTAACTGCAAATGTTGACACAAACTATCTCTATTATTAGAGAAATATAAAAATAATGCTTTATGATGTCTGTACCTTCTTTCAATAACTTAGGCTACATTGTAGTAGTTTAAACGTTTATTTAAAGGATGCTATTCCATAGTTTATAGTTATTTAGGATTCATATGTTTTGAATTGCTTGATAGAGAATATGTAATTAGTGTCAAATTATTTCTTTAAATCTCTGTTTAGAATGTAATAGTGAATTATATTATCAGTATGCTGATGTATTAGGTTATTATCTTTTTTATTTTTAATATAATATTTAAAATAATAACTTATCCACTTACATAAAGTTACATAAAGTAATTATTTCATTTGCCATCTAATACCTAGTTTATCCTATTCACAATTGCAAGGGATATGGGGTCTCTCTTGGCATTCAGTAATCATAAGACAGAGAGTGAGTCCATCTTAGGATGCGTGTTCATACAAATACATTCACACATATCCTTTCACTCACTGTCTTTCACACCGCATGCTCACCCATAGGCAGCTGAAAGGTTTAAAACTTTATCTACAGTAGCCAAAAACAATATAATTCTTATGAGAGATTTCAAAAACACTGCAGCTGACTGAGGCAATTCAATTTTCAATTATAAAATTTTCCTTGATTTAATTGAAACTAATTTTCTGGAAAAAGTGGAAAATACCCAAATAAGAGAAACAGTGTCTGGATATTAAAAAAAATATTGCTATTATTTTGACAACAATGTAATAAGACTGCATATCTCAACTGCCCAGAATTTTGAAGAATGTTCAGATTTTTACCTAATATTGTTGGTCTTCTCCTCATACAATTTGATTTTTTTTGTCAAATTATTGAAGACTAGTCAACAAATAATAACAGGCATTTGATTTTCAGACTTCTTATCCTTCAGAAAAATGCATGCTAATGTGAAATATGGATTTCAATCAACTTAAGTTTATAAAAGCAATACTTAAAATTGTCCCTATTTTTGGGCCTTTGTCCCTCTATTATTTTTAGCTTCATCTGGAATTATTGTGCTAAGTGATTAAGAGGTATGACTAAGATCTTAACACCATACCCTTCCTTGTCAGATCAGACCACAACATGGTTGTATTTACCATGAAAACAAAAGCTGACTATTTGCACAATACATGTACATTAGGGACTTTCTAACATTGTCTAGCATATAATTAATGATATGCTTACCATTAGTAATTGGAATCATTCAACAAAAATACATTAGGTAATTAGAAACAACCTATGTTGCAGACCTGGATGACAAACAGAATTGTAGAAAGAGCCAGTATATAGCCTGCAAATGGTAATAGGCATCAAAATGTAAAATAAAGCTCATCCTAGCAAAGTATTAACTTGGACAATCCACTCAACCAAGACTAACCATAAACTTCAACATGCAAAAAAGATGAATAAAAATAGCAAACATGTATGCTATATAACTACATAAAAAACTTAGAGACAGTATTGAAGGATAGCAGTTTCCTAGAAATCAATGCTACAATATTAATAAGGCCTCTACTATCGTAGACATAGACGATGAGCAATGTCAAATTTCATAATTTATAGAAGGACTGAATCCATTTTAGGCAATCCAGAGATCACTAATTGCTTCCAATAACACCCCTGGAAGTTTTATATAGTCTTTAAAAATATAAAGTGCAATTGTATAAGATGCACTTACCATAACAGATTATATTCAGATTCCTCACTGCTGCAGTAGCCTTTAGGCTATATTGGTTGTTTTCTGCCTAGGGAAACAACAACCATCCAGCTTCAAAAAGGTCTGCCCACCCCCAGTCTTTCACTCGGAGCGCTAATAGTCTAATCTCAAGGAGGGAAATCAGTGGAGTGAAGCTTTCTTCAGGACTTACTTGCCCATACAATATGAGAAGATCCTAACAATCCAGACTCAAACAACCAATATTAATGACAAACATGTAATGTAGAAGCAAAGAGAGCCCTACTTTATATCCCAACTATAACTATATACAAGAGTAGGGAGATGGAGGCTGGGTGTGGCTACTACAGCAGTGAGAGATTCAAACTTCTACTGATATGGGTAAGTGCAGTTTACATATTTACACAACATTATTATGTTCATCATTTCCATGACTGCAGTAGCCTTTTGGCTACATAGTTTAATTACGAAGGCCTATCTAACCTGGGAGAAGGAAGGATATGGATCCAGGAGCCACATGAGAATGGTCCTGGCAAAGCTCAACTCGACATAAACCTAGAAAAGGAATTCATTTGTATTTGTGGGTCAATTGTATAACTACTGCTCAATGTGTCTTAAACCTGAATGTAATGTTATGTATATATAAATTTGAAAATAATGTTATGTTTTGTGAAGTGTTTTATAATAAGTTAGTACTATATGTGCTAAATGCTGGTATTGCTTATAAGTGTAATCTGCTTGAAACTAGCATTTACTAAATGTTCAATGTGTATTATTATCTTGGAACTTTTCTCCTTGGGCCTCTGCTGAAAATGGACATATATCAAATCGGGCTATCCCGGTCAACAAATGTAAAATAAAATAAATAATTTGTAATGCTTTGCAAAAGGATGTACAGAAGATTATGTAGCTACCTCTAGAATGCTTCTGGTGTCCACCATCAAAGAAGACAAGACTCTACTAGAATGTGCCTTGATACTACCTGGAATGGCTTTGCCATGCTAAGAATTACACAAAACAATAGCTGGAGACAACCAGCTGAGTATTGTCTGTTTAGATGCAGAATGTGATTTTTGTTGGCCCTTGATGAGAAATAAATAGCTGGTCAGCTTTTCTAAAGGACTTAGTTCAGTCAAGACAATACCTGAGCTGCCTGTGCATACCCAGGTTATGCAGAATCCTTTCTCCTGGTGTTTATATTCTGACAGAAAACTAGGAGATTGATAGCTTGATTCAAGGTAAACTCTGAAACCACCTTGGGCATGAATGAGGGTTTTGTTCTTAAAGAGATCCTATCTCTGTGAAAAAATCGGGTAGGGGTAACCCAGCATGAAACCTTGCAACACAGATATTCTTCTTGCAGATGTCACAGCAATGATGATCACAGTTTTCCAAGAGAACAACTTTAAATCAGCTTCATGAGCAAATTCAAAAGTTGACAAGTCAACTTCTCCAGCGCGAAGTTGAGAATCCAAGGATAAGCAACCTGTTTATAAGGATAACTCAGGTGCAAAACTTTTTCAGAAATTATTTCACAGCAAACAGGGAAGGAAGAGGAGGATCCATAGGCAGACATGCTGAAATGTCCACAAGATAAATATTTACAGAGGAATAGGAGAGACCAGAGGAAAGAAACTGACACAAATATTTGAGCACCAATGGTACAACATCCCTAGACCCTTGGTTATTGATTAGGAACCAACCAGAAAATCACTTCCACTTGCCAAGACAGGGTTGCCTAGTAGCAGGCCTTCTTGACTTCTTTAGTATCTGCTGCAAGTTCTCATGAAATAAGTGTCTAAAGTGCTTGACCTCTGCAAAGATAAATATACATGCCATATAGATAAGAAAACATGTGAATGGCATTCAATCTGCAATAAGCTATGAACAAACTGTGACTGGATGTAGATATTTTGTGTATCCCTCTGTAGGTATAGATAAATCAAAAGGTAATGAAGAGAACTGATAATGTGGCCCAGAAATAAAGAACCTTAGACATTTCCTGAAGCCTGTGGCTAAAGCAATGTAGTAATAAGCATATTTTATATCTAGAATTACCCAAGAAACATTTTAGAGGAATGAGGGAAAGCAGATTCTGTAAGGTCAACATTTTGAACAATGGAACTTTAACATATAGCTTCAGAAATAAAAAAATCTAGTACTGGTCTCCAAGAGGCCTCTCTATTTGGTACAAGAAATATTCCGAAATAGAAATATTTGCCAATTTAACTTTTGGGGACTTGTTCTATGACACCCTGGGTGTGTAAAGAGTGAAGAACCTGTGGAAAAATTCTGTTTAGTTCAGTGGGTGGGGGGTACTCTCTTGAAAGAAGCTTTTTGTATCCAGTGCCATCTCTAACCCTCCTCCAGCACTTTGAATACCCAAGAGTCTGAAACAATCTTTTGCCAAAGAAGAATGTTAAGGACCAGCTTGAGGAGCAAATTTCTAGAGATTGTGACCAGGAGAAAGGGAAGAGGGTAAACAATGATAGCGTAGTCATTCTGTGCTGTTGGTCAGCCCTTTTTTTCTAAAAATACCCCTGTTTCTTGTAATTATTATCCTCTGGCCATCTCTTTTTTGTATTTTGTTTGCCAGAAAAAGGCTGACTTTACTCATTTTTTTGGGGTATAAGGGAGGCCTATAAGATTAGTATTGAGGTACATGAAAGATCTTAGAAACTGTCTGAATCAAGTTCCTTCTTTTATTGTATTGCTTAAGAACCTGTGTTGCAGAAAAGCCAAAAAATACATCATTTTCTAAAGCAGAAACTAAGAATCATCAGACCCTGTTTCCTCAGGACTAACTTGACAGTGGATGCCCACCTGTAATGACTTCTGTGTTCCAGGATTTATTGCTGTAATGCCTGTTTACCCAAGATAAGGAGCTCACCTTTTTAAGAGTAATTATATGTTCTGGGAAGCAGTGATTACTTTTTTCAATAGGAGTTCCAGTAGAAGATGAATGACTCAAATGAGGGACCTCAGCCTGGTCTAATGGTCTCTTGCCCCAGTTACCCTCAGAAAGATCTCCCAAAGCGTCTTCCAGACCTACAAAAGATGGTTCCCCCATGCTTGGATCAGACACTGGAAAAGCTGCAAAAACTTGGCTGCAGTTCGTTTCATGTTTGCCAAAAGGACTACAACACAGGAAGCCGGAAAGGTAAAAGAGTGGTCTAAGGAACAACCAATGGCTACTGCAGCTCTTTTGGCTGAAGCATAGACTGAGTCCTGGACAATGACAAGAACTCCTTGGTAAGTGAGTTGTTTTGTTTCTAGGTACTGTGAGAGAAGAACTAGCTGGACCAGTGTAAGTATCAATGCTGTAGTTAGGAAGAGCTTGGAACAGCACCCTTACACTCACAACACTTTACCCAATCCATTTATTTTAAGAAAGTAAATGTAGGGCACAATTTCCCTGTGAATACTCTTCAAGCAGTCACAAACACTGACAGAAATCAAGATAGTAGGTAAGTTGTCATAAAGGGATCATAAGAATTACATTGCCACATATACTCCTGCTGTACCTCCTTAAACTTTTCTGACCCATAAAATTCATTGTTTAAACAAGCTGTACATAATTGCTTACAACATTAGTCTAAATATCTTAATAAACAGTTCTTATCAAAAAATAGTGATCCCTGGCAGGAAATTTCCAATACTGTGAAAAAATGCCAGGTTTCTTAAAGGGAAACTATTGCTTTTAGTAAAAAAAATAAAATATAAGTTATTTTTTTAAAGGGCTATAATTTCTGAGTGGAAGGCTTCCCCAGTGGGAAATTATCTGGCAGAAATTAAGTTCTTAGATGACTGCTGCTCTTGTGAAGACTGAGAGATGCTTTTTCATCTAGACGGCAAGAAAGCCCTGAAGAAAGCTTCATTCTGACTGCTGATTTCCATGCTTAAGATTAACCAATCAGCAGTTAGAGTGAAGGAGTGAGAGGAGACAGAGCTTTCTGAAGCTGGCCAGTTGTTTCCTTGGCAGGAAATAACCTGTATAGTGTGAAGGCTACTGCAGCATTGCGAATGGTGAACATTGTAATATATCCTTCCATTCATGTTTGCAAGTGGTATCTAACCACAGTAGCAATCCCATGCACAGCTGCTATTATCCATGTAGTTTACTAGTAAGTAGTGAGCAGAAGTAGACTGCAGGCCTTTCTTTCTCATCATACATTTACACAAATGCCTATGTACAATTTAAATTCACCAATCTACCTACCACGTGTTTAACATGTGGAAGGAAACTGGAGCTCCTAGAGAAAACTCACAAAAACAGGGAAGAAGTAGATTCTGCACAGAAAAATCCAGGCTGAGAACTGATCCAAAGAGCATCTTGTTCTGAGGTGACAACACTACTCACTAGTGCCACTGTGCTACCCAAATTTACTCATTTTATAAAACTAAAGCTTCTCCACTGGTTTTGTTCCTAAACTATGACAGGAGGTCACTTTGGTCACTACCCAGAAAGAAAGACATATCTGGCAACAAGAACTACAAACCTGTATAAGACTGATCTGCATCATCTTCAAGGTTAAGAAGAAGATAATTAAGAAATATAGTCAGTGGGCTATAGGTGATTGCATGCTTATCGATAGGATGATTTGTTAAGGGAAGTCATGCTTGTTAAATTTGGTTACCTTTTTTGACAAGGTTACAGCTGCAGTGAAAAAGGCTTTAAGCATACACTTAAGAAGACCTTTGACACTATCTACAGTGAAAGAATAAAAAAACTAATCACTCTTGGTGTTATTCCATATGCAGTCCACTGGACTGGCAGTTGGCTTTCTAGGAGAACTTAGTTTAGGATACATGGCAAAAGTTGTTGTCATTAAAAAATGTAAACATTGATCTGTAAAAATATTATGAAACTGGCAACATTCAATTACTGTACTATGGAGCTTTTCTCCATGGGCCTCCACTGAAAATGGGTTTCTGGCCCAGTCTGAAACTACCAGGTTAGCAAATGTAAAATAAATAAACAACTAAATAAATAAACCTCAAACCTAGCTAAAAATGATACAAAAGCATTTCTGCAGGGATTTGCCCTCACAATCCCATGAATGCAATACACTTTTGATAGACATTGGGAACACAGTTATAAAATTACCATCTATCATCTAACAATTGAGAGTTGAATCTTGCCCTAACTCACTGGTTTCAAACTCATGGTCTTAAGACTTCAAGCAGCCCTCAAACCAGCATAACTATAGATGAGGGAAGTGACTACATTACTTTTTAGCTAGACTGCTTGCATTTCTTTTTCCTAGGTTCATAGGAGATTACTAGGGTAACTGCTTAAGAGCCTTTACAAGCTTAGCCAATATAAGCTGACTTTACTCAATATATGGTCCCTAGGGGCAAGAGGATGGCATAGGTTTGTGCCCTATGCCTTAAGTATCTCACAGATTGCTCCTCTCCATAATGGACATAGGCATCATTCCCAGGTGTGAATTTGTGATACCCCATCCATTGATCCGAACTGCATTTAAAGAGGGACAGTCAAGGGCTCTGCTTAACATGAATAGGAAGCCTGTTCCAAAGAAGGGTCAATCTCAAACATATTTGTCTCTCCAGCTTGTTTTATTTGAGTTGCTAAGTTTAGACGCCTAGACTGGGTGATCTTCATGCTGTTTGACTTGTGGATGTGTAGCAGCTTCATTAGGGCTGGATTTGTGAGTACCTTGTAGGTCAGGCAAAGGTCACCCTTAATATTTGGTAGGAAACAGGCTAAAGGGATAGAGCTTTTGTCTATCAGCATAGGACATGCTGCTTACATCCTGTATTTTCTTTATGAGGAACCTCTGAGGTCACTCCAGCTACAGTAAATACCTAGTCAAGTACATGCTAAATGGCTCAAATGGCAGAAAGTGAAAAACAAGCTAAAGCACAAAGGCGTCAAACCAAAGAGACTCACTTCGGGCTAATATCAAATTTGATATTAGCCAGAAGTGAGTCTCTTTGGTTTGACACCTTTGTGCTTACATGCCAAATGGTGCATTGTACTCTATTATTGGTTTAAAGAGGGCTGAGTACAGCAGGACTATGATTTTCCTGGATCTGGATGCCATCACTTTGCTTATAAGTTGTGCCACATAGAAGGACTTCCTTAACATTGTGGACACATGGTGGTCAAAGATCAGGCTACTATCTATCTGTGTACCTAGAAACCTCACCTCTGAATCTACTCTTAGGGGTGTGCTATTGATGTTGCAATTTACAGGGGTATTTGACTTCCCAAATGGTATAGTAATGCATTTTTCACATTTGATTTTAGGTGATGGTTCTGGCACTAATCACTTGTCTGCTCTAGACTATCCTGAGGGATATCTACATCACTGGGGGATTCAATGATTGCCTCCAGCTTGCAGTCATCAGCAAACTTTGTCATCCAGAAGCCTTCCACATTAGCCTTGATGTCATAGGTTCATAGTTCATAGGTTAGTACTAGGCTAACTGCCCTTGTGAGCCATTGTAAGCCTAGCCAATTATCCCTTGTGTGACTCAAACCCTGCACCTTGTGTTTGTAAGGCACACACATTAACCATTACGCCACCCTCCCAATATTCAGAAAAGTATATTCCAAACAGGAGTGGTCCTAACACAGAGCCCTGTGGCACACCACCAGTAAATGTACTCTTACTGTATCTGGATTCACCAACTTTAACCTCATTCACCCTGTCTGTGAACCAATTGGCTATCCATGTGATAGTATAGGGATTTATACCCAGTTTTGCAAGTTTATTTACAATGCCTTAATGGGGAAATGTGTCAAAAGCCTTGGCAAGGTCAAAGAAGGTGGTATGTACTGTTTTACCCTCATCCATGGCCTTAGTGACTTTCTCAAAGAAATCTACCAGATTTTGTAGGCATGACCTGCCCTTGACAAAGCTGAATTGGGTGGGGCCAGGTGTTTGGAGGTTTCCTATGTCATTATTTATCAGGTCCATAATAATTCTTTCCATGACCTTACATATAAGACTAGGCAAACTGATGGATCTGGAATTTCATGGTCAGTAGATGGTCCCCCTTTATGCAGAAGGATGACTGTTGCTGTTCTCTACTCTATCAGGGCAAAGCCAGTCTGGAGGCTGTGGTTAAATGCAGAAACTAATGGGCCTGATAAGTCTTGATTTAAGCTGTTTAAGAGTCAACCTGGTATATCATCAGGTCCTATTGAAGTCATATTGTTAGCTTTAGAGAGTGCAGTGACAACCTGGTCTTTGGTGGTAATTGGTGGCGGAGTGGTGAGGGTAATTCTTCTTGGAGAACTGGGAGTGATGGGGAGGTGAAATTTGAGCTGAATTTGTCATCCAGCAGATTTGCTATATCTTCTGGCTGAGTATAGGTAATGCCATCTACAACTAATTCCACACATTGTTGTGTGTTGTCCTTAAGATTGTGGACATAACTGAAAAGTGTCTTATGGTTATCCTTTGCTTTGGAGGCTATTTTGACGTCAAACTCTGCTTTCAGAGACTTGACTAGTTCCCTGATTCACTTGTTTAGACTAATGAGGGGTGTTTTGCTCTGTTGTGAACATTTCCTCTTACTTCTTGACATGCTTTTCTTTATTTTGTTGTACAATTTATTAATACTAGGGGTCCTCCAGGATGGCTTGTTTTTTGCAATTTGACCTGGGTTCATTTAGGTCTGGTACTGCCATTTCTATGAAGTTGGTTATATGGTCTTACAGAGCTTTTGTGTACACTTCTGCATAGATGTCTGTTTTCTGTGTGTTCTGAATTTCGGGAACTTTGAAGCTACCTATGCCATCCCCTAATGCGAGGGTAATTTACTTTAGAGAAGTTGTTACAGTTTTTGGGCTTAGGTGGTGGGGGGCTAATTTTACCTTAAATTTAAGGGAGATCACTTTGTGATCTGATCTTACCAGTGAAGACATCACATTTGGGGTGTGAGGGTGCAGTGCTCTCCCAAATTTGTGAGTACCAGATCTAGGATATTTATTTTCCTAGTGGGAGTACAGACTAGCGCCGTCAGGGCCTTTGCATTTACAAAGTCATGAAATCTTTGGGCTTGCATGTTAGTGGTTGTGTATGCCTCCCAATGAATGGAGAGGTAGTTAAAGTCACCAATGAGTACGGTACTGGGCTATATCGTAAGTGATTCTAGAAATTTCAGGTATGATGTATTGGTTTCCTGGTTCATGGTGGGGGACCTGTAGCTATTAAGAATATGGTAATGGATTTTTCCCATGGTTAGTTGGACATAGAGTAACTCAAGTATGTCATATTGTTGGACCAGCCTTGAGGTGTGCTTATCCTTTATGTAGATAGATATACCTCTGCTTTTTGCTCTTTCATAGTTAGTGGGTAGATGGAATGTATGTATGAAAGGCTTTATAGCCATGTACTTCCAGAGTGCTTTCCATGGCTTTGAACCATGTTTCAGTAACTGCACAAATGTCAGCATTCTCCAGGGTAAGGAGAGTTTCTAGGGAGTGCAGTTTCAGTAATACATTTAGCTTGTCCTGAGTAGCTTTTGTTATGTTGGAAGGTTCATCTGTTTGGCAATGGCTAAAAAAGGCACTATAGTGATGGATACTGTTTTAGCCAGTATCCCAAAGCCTAGAGGTGACAGGTAAAGACCATCCCTGGCAAAGCAGCCTGATCTGCCAATTGCTAAAGTCAATCATTTTCTTCTGGTATTGTGGTATCATCCTTGGAGATGGTAGAATGCTGCTCAGTGCTAGGCTTGTACCTACCTGTGACACATATTGTGAGAGCTCAATCATGTCTGTCTTCATGTAGTCCAAGGAGGTATGTCTCAGGTCATTCATGCCCACATGGACTATGACTGACTCATACTTTTACTTAGGAGTAAGTGACCAGAGTGCTTGTGTGATCTGGTGGATCCTGGCCTATGACAGGAAACTAACTGTAACCTTCCCCTTATCCAGCCTGGTAAGCGGGACATCAGTGTGCCTTACAATGGAGTCTATGACCAAAATATTGGGTTTTGGAGTGTTTTGCCTTATGGGGCTTGGTAGTTGAGACACAATGAGATATGAATTTATGAGTTGTGATTGGAATTGTCTTGTTTGTGTGCATGTGGAATTTCTGAGGCCTTTGAGGTTTGGGTAAGTTACATATGAGCGTCAGTGCATATGTTGGTCTATGTGTGTGGTGCTTTGTGGGTGTGGTGAGTGATTTGTGTGAGTCGTTGACAACCTGTTTGTTGCTTTTTGGTTCTGTATGTGAGAGTCTAGCCTCTAGTGTCAATGCGTAACTACATCTCTCACATACTGTATTTGTCTGCTTGAGAATTAAGTGGTTTTCAGTATACATAAGGCAATTATACAATGCCTTAGGATGCCCATGACCACCAAGCTGGATGCAGAAATAGCAGGAAAGTGCCCAGCCTTGGTTGCAGGTCCTAATGTGCACTTGCAAGGGATAGGAGTGGAAGGTGTTTGTAACCAGATGAGAGGAGGGTTCTTACTTGGTGTAATCTGTAGCTAAACTAACCAGCAATGGTGCCCAGTGCTCAAACCAGATGGTCTCTGAGGAGTGATAGCCCTGGGTGCTATAATAAGGAAAGGTATACCTAAATAATCCTAACTAAATGTGTAAATGCTGCTCAGTATACAAACTAGTTGCCTTGTGAGTAATGTGGGACTGAGGTAAAGTTCCTCCGAGGTTTTTATAGGGAAATTTCAACTTCTGGTGATTGCATGAATACAAGGCATAAGTAACTGCTGCTACAGGTTTGCACAAACATGAGGCTTACACATAATCAGATAAAAGCAAATTTTACACTAACTATGCCTTAAGGCCAGTCACATGGGGCTTTCTACCAGCAAATTCCAGCTCATACAGGTGAAATCAGCCCTCTCCTACCACAAGAGTACAGACTTTAACCCTGTTAATGCAAAATGACTGGTTTGGAGCCCATGTGATAAGGAAATACAAACAGATGCATAATATTAAGGAACACTAGGTACAACAGCCCTTATGGCACTTTAAAATGCAGCTTTAAACTTTAGATAAGTGCAAAAACAATAAATAACTATGTAAACTTTTATAGTGTAATGAAAATAAGCAATGTTTCTAGATGTTTGCATCTGTACAGGGGACTCTCCTTGCGAGCAGCTCTGTGCAAACTAACACTGGAAATACAGAAATGCCCTTTTGTGTGCTTCCTAACTCAGACAGACCAAGTAAACACCTACTGCCACTATATGAATAATCCCAGTCCTCCGAATGTAAAAGCAGAGTAAAAGAGTGTCCAGAGAGTGAAATGCTACCACAAACAATTTTAAACCTAAGGAATGGCAATGAGCAATTCAAGATAACAGCAGTGTACTTTAAACAGCTTATAAAAGTGTCAATACTCAATAAAAGTACTTCACTTTGTGTAAATGAGCCAAGAGGCGCTCAGTTGTGCAGAATTTGTAAAGGCACTATAAACAAAGTAAGCTGATTAATAAACCCTCTGGCCAATAAAACAACTATATGCAGGGATCTCTGGTAGGTTTCCAAAACCTGTACAGACCAGACTACCACCAACTGCCACTAGATGAAAAATCCTCTGTCATCTTGATGTAATAACACAGAAAAGAGCTTGCTAGAGTATAAGGATACACTACTTTATACAACAGCTAGCTAGATGATGAATTCAGAACAAGTAAATCATTATAACAGACGAGAGGCAAAATTAATGTTTTTGTTTTCAAAATAAACACAAGGAAAGGGAAATAAATAATTCAGGATATCAACAGCAGTGTAGAAAGGGGGGACTTAAAAAGTTCAATATACAGTAAGGGTGGGTAGTTTAAAAATTACCAAGTTTAAAATTCAGATCAAAGAAAGAGTGGATGGATGGGAAAAATAACCAGCAAGGAATAGTTTTTGCAGGCCTTGAGTCTTTATCAGCAAAGGCAAGGCCACAGATATACTCAGTGTATTTAAGTATCACTCAAGAAACAAATTAACCAATGAAAAAACATGTGAAATGTGAAGCTTTGGTAATTTAAGTGTCTATCTGCCACACAGAACAAAAACAGCAGGTAAAGCAGATTTCTCAAATTGTTGTCTTGTAGATTATGACCATTGCCTGAATTTGCTAGTCCTCATAAAGTACCAGTGATCATTTGAGTTTGAGACCTCATCTCTAACTAGTAAAGTATTTTTTCAGGGTGCATTGCCTCCCTGCACCTCTTGAAATGAGGGGCTGTTAATCCTATACCCCTTTCACTTGTTTATACTTGCTCCAAGATCATACAACCTTAGGGTAAGTGCAATTCACTTAGATAACACAATCTCAATGATAGTATACAAAAAGTCACAGTTTTGTGACTGCAATTTAGAGTTTTGATACACCCACCTAAAATATCTACCTGGTATCCTTTATATAAATACGCCATGTACCTCTGAGGAAGAGGAATCCTCCCGAGACACGTCAGTCTTGTACTTAATATATAGTCAAACAAAATCACACATTTGTGTTTGCACTTTGAACTGCCATATGCATATGTACTAAACAACTGTCTTGATCTCCCAGTTTGCAAATGTTACCAATTTGATGATCCAGGACTTGGAGCTCAGTCCTCCTCTCTGTGCATCTTGACTTTAAACACACAAACTGATAGCAGAAACTTTTCACTTAATGAGTTTGCTAATGATTCTGAACTGGTAATCAACTGTCATTTCCATTTCAAATACAAGTTCTGCAGAAATTATGGGTTATAACCTACACCTGATGCAAAAATAATGACTTGGCCTTCAGTCTTAATTTGTTCAGTCTTCAGTCTTAGAAAAAGTAGTAGAGTAACCTTTGGACAGTAGCTGGTTCTTTCATCTACTGTACTGAATGAGAACCAGTTTAGAACCTACATGTAGTCATATACAGGGATTTCATTTTTGACCAATAGGCTGGCAGAGACTGACACATATAATACTCCAAGTGAGTATTAGCTGTTCCAACTATATAAATGTTTTGCTTTACATCTCACTTGTCAGCAAATATTAGAAAATAATTTGTCTTTCTGTTTACTGGCCACGCATCTAGTTGGAGAAAATTAAAAGATTCCTCAATAAAAATTTTAAATGTTGGAATGGAAAACATCACAAGTAGAATGCAAAATACTATAGACAATACATTCTGCATGCTATAACTTTACAGAAACATCATAAACATAATTTCTGCAAAGGGATCTGTGTCTTGAATGCATAATTTGAGGGCTCTTCACTCATACCTCTGATCTTTAAATATAATACATCCAAAGTCACACAAACTCAAAGGAAAAAGAAAAAAAATAGTACAAAAATAGAAAAACAAGAAAACAGTAATTTTGACTTTATCTAAAGAGGCCCAGCCTTAGAGACAGCATTAAATCCTATTGTTAAGAATTCCACAAAGTCTGTGTACATTTAATGTTAAGAAAATAGGATGATAAAATATACTTTTCTCTTTCAAACACTACTCAATACTATTTCCTGATGGAGGTGGTGCCTGTGAATTGTTTTCTGGGCCATGAAAACCCCACCTCTTTATGAATCTCTGGCTATAACATGCTGATAATGGGGTGAATATTTGCACAAATTCTTGAATCTCTGCCTATAGCAAACTGATAATGGGGCTAATATGTGCAAAAAGGCAACCCCCCTTAAAATAACCTTTAAAGGTCACAGTGAAAGTGACAAAATTAACACCTATGGGATATCTTGTGTCTAGTGAAAATTTTGCCTACTCATAAAACAATGCCAGCCTTTTCACTGTTTTGAAATGTAGCTTGAAGAATTATATGGCACATGCTAGGTTCAAAGGAAATAGCAATCACTAAGCATTTAGAAGGCCCATGGGTCATTAAACATTTAGCTTGTCACATAACTTGTGGACCTATTAGAAGAAACTGTTGCAGAAAAAGGTGAAGTCCCGAGACTGGAAAAACTCCCTTATTAGCCTCAGCAAAAAGTTGAGATCCCTCATCAAAACCTCTAAAGCCAGCTATGAAGGCAGAATTGCAACAGACACTAAAAACAACCACAAAGCCTTCTATAGTTATATCAAGAATCTCCATGGCAATACCCAGGTTTGCTCTGAGTTACTGCTCAATGGTACCTCCTATACTGAGCCAACAGATATTGCCAACATACTGGCCGACAGATTCAGTGCCATCTATACCCCCCCAAAGGACAAATCACAATACCGGAGGAATGTCAGGCACCCAGCATTACTGCAGCACAGGTTAAAGCTGCATTGTCTAAGGCCAAGAATACAGCTTCCATGGGACCCGTCGATATCCCTGGATGTGTTCTACATGAACTACAAAGTGAATTGGCACCACATCTGTGTGCCCTGTTCAGTCACAGCCTCACCTCAGGCTTTGTCCCTACTGAATGGCGCACTGCTACAGTCATCCCTCTCCATAAAGGGGAGTGACTACAAACCAGGGAATTATCGCCCCATTAGCCTGACGAGTCTGATATGTAAGGCTATGGAGCACATCATCATGGACCTAATTAACAAAGATATACTCTAGATCCCACTCAATTTGGTTTTGTGAAAGGTAGATCATGCCTGCTCAACCTGGTTGACTTCTTTGAGTCAGTCAACAGAGCTGTGGATGAGTGCAAGGCAATTCATACAGCCTACCTCGATCTGGCCAAGGCCTTTGATAACATCCCCCACTCGGGGATTATTGATAAACTCACCAAACTAGGCATCAACCCCTATATCACTAGGTGGGTTGCAAATTGGCTTATAGATAGAACCCACAGTGTGAAAGTAGCAGACTCCAAGTCAGACTGTCGAGCAGTCACGAGTGGAGTCCAAAAGGTATTGGTCCTGGGTCCTCTCCTGTTTGGTATCTACTCCTAGGAAGTCCAGGCCAACATGGAGGAACTCTGGTTGACAAGTATGCAGACGACTGCAAGCTGGGAGCCATTATTAACTCCCCAAGTGATGTAGACATCCTACAGAAAGGCCTCACTGAGACCAATGACTGGTATCAAAACCATGGCCTTAAGCTTAATGCCAAAAAATGAAGTCAGCCACTTTCACATTGTGTGTACCATCTGTGAGCCAGTTTGCAACCCACCTAGTGATATAGGGGTTTATGCCTAGCTTAGTGAGTTTTTCTATGATTACTGAGTGGGAAATGGCATCAAAGGCCTTGGTCAGATCAAGGTAGGCTGCATGAACCACCTTGCCTTCATCCACAGCTCTGGTGACTGACTCAAAGAAGTCGACCAGGTTGAGCAGGCATGCTCTACCCTTCACAAAACCAAACTGTGTGGGATCCAGAGTTTGGAGATTCCCTATATCCTTGTTTATTAGGTCCATGATGATGCGTTCCATAGCTTTGCATATCAGACTCATCAGGCTAATGGGTCGATAGTTCCCAGAATCTGTAATCGCTGCTCCTTTGGGGAGAGGGATGACTGTAGCAGTGTTCCATTCAGTAGGGACAAAGCTTGAGGTGAGGCTGTGACTGAACATGGCACACAGGTGTGGTGCCAGTTCACTCTGTAGTTCATGTAGAACACAGCCAAGGATATTGTCAGGTCCCATAGAAGCTGTGTTCTTGGCCTTGGTGCTGTTTTAACTTGTGCAACAGTAATACTGTGTGCCTGGCAAGCTACTGATATTGTGATTGGTCCTTTGGGGGGGGTAAAGTTGGCACTGAATCTGTCGGCCACTATATTGGCAAGACCTGTTGGCTCAGTATAGGAGGTACCATTGTGCAGTAGCTCAGAGCAAATCTGGGTATTGCCGTGGAGATTCTTTATATCTTTTCTACACACCATCACAAACAGGACATGACATACAACTATTTCTTCTTGTCTCATTACTTTTTGTATTGTTTATGGGTCAGATAAGAATTACTTTATCAGCTTTATGTTAAGTCCTTTTTATAATGCTAGAACACAAACATTGATTTATGTATGACAGAAGCACATTTATACTCATCTGTAGCCCTCATACTGATCTTACCAATTACATGTGAGGTGTGCATATCGCAATGACAATAGCAATGGAGTACTGCTCACCTGAGGTCCCCATGTAATTCACCTGTGAGTCACTTTGCTGCATAAATCAACATTCAGCCTACTCAGAGATACTGAATTATACATTAATCTTCTCTCAGTCTCATAGATGGAGTTTCCAGGCTCAGTCTAGGAATTGTTTTACTGAAACGATTACAAAGCATTATCTTGTGCCACAATTAAAAAATGTATTTGTCAATGCCGCCTATACAGATGCAGATGAAGTAGTCTCAAGGAATCGTGTAGGTGTTAAGCCTACTAGGAAAACAAACTGGCAATGGATCAATATTTCACATGCAGTGTAAACACTAACTCATTACATGGACTGCTTTCAATGTTTTATGTAAAATGCACTGTGTGATTTAATTCTTATAATAATATCATGTCACAGAAAAGTACTGAAATGGTGGGCACGTTCTAGCAAAGAAAATATTGAAAAGTCAAGATAAATTTCTTATGTGGCTGTAAAAAGTCACTACAGTCTGAACTTAAAAAAGTGAGAGTGTTTATACTCCTGAGGTAAAATGGGGAACAAATTGGTTATAC
This sequence comes from Protopterus annectens, assembly GCF_019279795.1. Lineage (NCBI taxonomy): Eukaryota > Metazoa > Chordata > Ceratodontiformes > Protopteridae > Protopterus > Protopterus annectens. Next base: position 1,529,654,008 of record NC_056737.1, on the reverse strand, counting down.
TATAAATTATAAATCAAATGCTGACAATTGCCAGTGTTGCAAACTGATATTCAACAAACTATATCAAGGCTTATTAGCAGTAATTGTTAATAATGTTAGGGCAAACATAAGAATAACCTACTCAGGTACCAGTTTACAAGTTATGCTACTGCCAGTGTAGAGCTTTATAAAACAGCTAGTATTCATTGCCACAAGGATATTTTTTTACCTTTTTAATTCCTGTTTTTTCAACCAACAACCTGCTGCTCTTCCTCCTCCTATGACTCCCAACTCCCTCTTGTACCACTTGATGGGAGGGAAGGGAACTGTAATATATATCTGTGTACCAGTATTACTGAGGTCATTGTTGGTAAGTTAGGGGAAGGCAATGAAGTAGAGTTGAAGGCAGCAGCAGAATTTGTGCCAGAACCAGGCTTTTAAAGCCCTATCCCCTCAGTGTATTGGTATTTTTGTATAAACTTTGGTGGGTGATAATGTGTGGTTTGTGAGGACATGTCTGCCTCAGGCACTAGAGCAGGTATGGCTCCCTAGCCAGCCAACAATTTCCCCTCAATGATCACTCCAAATTCCAGCCTCAACTATGGCTTATGTACTACAGATCTGCCTCCATCAAAATGCACCCTTCTCCCGGGAAAGGTACATCCATCCTCCCTGCCGGTTTCATCAATCACCCAAGTTGCTAATTTATCCCTGGTTGTCTGGACTATAGTCAGAGCTTTGTTCTTCTATGCCAGTGGAACAAGTTTGTCTTTCAGGTGTTTTAAAAAATGATTTTGGCCTACATCTGAAAATCCATAGCTGTTAAAACTGATTAGGCAGGTTGAAGAAATGTCTGTTATTAAGTCAGAGGTCAGATATTTAAATATGACTGAAACTGGCTGACAGAGTTCGGCATATTACATTTTGGCTTGCAACTTTGGCATTTAACAAGTTTTGACTAATGGTATGAAAGACCTATCTGTCAAATTTTGTGAAGTAGGTCCTGGTATTAGTAGGCTGAATACTTCTTAGTGGCTAGATCTTTAGTAATAAAGTTTTGTCTTGTCTGTTGTTTATTTTATGAGCCAGGGGAAAGCAGCAATTAAAATACTACAGTTTGAAAAACAGGATGAAGAACATTAGAGAACTCCTTTACTGAGAGCCATTTAGCTCTTTCAAGAATTAGGCAGTGGTGTTCCTTTGTTGCATTTGAGTCAGCAACCTGACTTTTAACAAAAAAAGAACTTGTGTGTGAGCGGTGTTTGGAGACAAGTCTGTAGTGATATGCACAAGGTTATATTAATTCTGTAGGATTAGACTAAGGTTCCTAACCAAAAAAGGTCACAGGCTTAATGTTCCTGAGCTGTCAAGAGATGCTGGAAGCTCTCTTTCTTTTATTTGGGGGTTTTAGAGGAGCTCTCTGTCTTGGTTACAAATTCATAAGAGAATCAGTTGTCTTGGCTCTCCTGTATCTCTGCATCTCCAATGGCTCCACCAATACTAGAACCAAGGACCTAAATCATCACCAGCAGATAAATATAACATGGTGGAGGGACAGAATTATAACTCATCTCCTCACAAATCTCTGGAATAAAGTCATTTTGAATTTTAAGCAGTGTAATTCACAATCTTCCTTTAAATATAACCTAGATAACTGGATGGGCATTCACAAATCTATTCTGGGATTGTCTGGTATGGCCCTTCTGGAGAAAGGAAGTACAGTCAGAGAAGTTGATGGCAAAGCATACATGATCATAGGTTCATAGGTGTTTACTAGGCTAACGATCACAAGGTCCTTTTTAAGCCTAGCCATGCATCCCAAATCTCTGACAACTTTTGGTACCCTTGATGAGTGTAAACAGCAGATTGCGAGATGAAATATTTACAAGCAGGGGCTTAGGAAAGCAACCAGTTACAGTCGCCTGTTTCCATTAGAGACATAGGTGCCAAGCCAGGAATGAATTCCCTGTTCCCCATCCAATTGTCCAAGTTACATTTGAATTGGTTAGGGAGGAACTCTGCTTCACATGGATGAGACCCCTGCTCCAGAGATGGGGTAATATCTGGGATACATACCTGTATCTCCAGCAGGTTCTATTTTTATCACAGCTAAGGTTTAAGTCTTTAGAATGGGTGATTCTGGTGCTGTATGTTTTGCTGATATGCAGGAGGTCCATCAGCATAGATCTCCCCTGAACAGCCTGTAGGAGACAGAATACATGGATATGGCATGAGGAGGTCTGCATAGAACATTTTACTTATGCCCTGCATTCTTTTAGTGAGGAACCTTTGTGGATATTTCATTTGTTGGATATGCCTGGTTAGGTACGTACCAAAGAGGGCATATACTTAATGATAGGTCTGATGAATGCTGAATACAGTGGAACAATGACTTCCTTGGAACTAGATGCCATACTTTTGCTTGTAAGTTGTGCAACATAGAATGATTTCCTCAGTACTGTAGACATGGGATAGTCAAAGGCTAGATTACTGTCTTTGTGTGGTCCCAAGTCCCTGACTACTGGGTCAACTCTAAGGGATGTGTTGTCAATATGACAGTTGCGACATCCCTACTCTGGGTCAGTAATCAAGGAGCCTTAATCCTCACTCCTGACACTCTAGAAGGACGTTCACTTGGAACAAAATTAGATACACACATTATTTCCAGATGCAGCTCTCTGTAAACAAGGAGCCTTAATCTTGACTACTGACACTCTTGAGGGACGTTCACTTGGAGCAAAATTAGATACACATGTTATTTCCAGATGCAGCTCTCTGCACCAATCAAGACACTCAGTCCAGGGCATGGATTTCCTTCTCTCTCTCCAGGCCCTCAATAAGTGTCCCCACTGGCACAGCTGTAGAGTTGAGTCCCCAGCCAAGTGCTCCAACCCAAGTCCTCCACCACCTTCTCTGTGAAACCAGTGATCTGTGTCACTTCTGCAAGTAGCTGACATACACAATCTTTGAAATTTGATTTTCACACACACACACACACACACCCACCTGGGAAATGCTGGCACAGATTTACTAGCTATGCCCCCCCCTCTGCCCAGACTGTAAGGTAGGTGCTGCCACCAGAACACTCCAAAGCCAGCTACTCTAAGGTTCTGGCAAGGGTACCCAATTATACTGTGTAAAATTAATACTAATACAAATTGTAGTGTTTGACCAATGCAGCAAGAGTATCAAGAGTGGCCACAGTATCAATAAATAAATATAAGCACTCTCAAAGGTTAAAATATTCTCTAAAAGACCAGCCACAATGAAAAGTTTCAATATATTTAATAATAAACAATAAAAGAACATGAAAATACTAAATATCTCTTTACAATAAACACCAGAGTTTCAGACACAGGAAATATTAAAAATAACACTGATGGATAGATTCACACAGATACAGAAAAACAGTACTTAACTAATCTCACTATATTTTATGACTGTTCTAAAGAGTTACTCTTCCCTGGCTACTTACTAAAGCAAGGCAAGGTGAAGTGGGTGGGTGATCCTTCTTTTTCAGGTTTCAAAAATAGATTGCCCTGAGACTTCTATTTCCTTTAGTATTAAAACATCATTTCATTGCTAGATTACAGAATGACATCACATACATTTGGTCACTTGACTTCTGGTTCCCGTACTACCCTCTTTACTAGAAAATGAACATGAATCTAGCACATATGTGTTATAATACATACACACACATAGAAGTTTGCTAAAATGTGTTATAGCATCTGGAAGCTATTAAACCATTTCAAAAACTTCCATCCTTGCAGGGTAGCAAGTAATTATTTCTTAAGAACACTACAGTAGGATTCCTTGTCCTGGTTTTCACAGACATTTTGTCTATGGCTGCAATCAGAACTGGAAGATGTAATCTTTATGGCCTAAACAAGATTATTTAATTTCAGACTATTTTTCAAAATTAGCTGAGCTGTGATTAAACTCTTCTTTTCCAGTATTCTCTGTTACAGTCAGAATGACTTTCAGATGGCCTGAAACAGGTTCTGACATGCTATACTCTGACTAAGGAGTGATGGTCAGGACATTGCCCAGGCTGTTCTCAGCAACAATGCAGAAATGATGAACACAGCTGAGAACATTGTTGGGAGGTAAATATGCTATTTAAGGAACTTGTGAATCTGCATGCCATGCTCTCTTCTGGGGGGGGGGGGGCAGGGCTTGAAGCAGTTAATGATACTGGACTACTTTTTGCAAATGAGGTCAGTGTGATGGATCAAGCAGGTCTCCAATGGTAAGGCTGTGAGAGTGGTCAAATCCAGCAAGAAGTTCTGAAGGTACTGAATGTTGTTGACATGTTATCATTAATGAGACTTTTCAATGTGGCATAGAAAGAATAATATAGCTCAGGTATGGCAGACTGGAATGGTGGTCCCCATGTTCACAAATGGGGACAGGAGGGTGAGTTCCAATCATAGACAGAGCACACTACCAAGCCTCCTTGTGTGTGTTGGGAAAGAGGCTTTGTGTGATAGATGAGCCTCTGATTGAGAAGGAGAAATGTGGTTTCTATCATGACTTTGGAAACACAGTGGATCAATCCTTTGCCCTTGTATAGATAAGGGGAGGAATTATGGGCATTTATCATTCACATTTAAATGTGTTTTGTGATCCTGGAGAAAACTTATATGACTGATTAAGCTGAAAATTCCTGTGGCAGGAGGTGTTACATATGGGCTTCTAGGACTGCTGCTGCATGCAGTTTAGTCCATGTATTTGTAGAGTAAAAATGTGTCAACTTCTTGTTGTTAAGTTGAATGCATTCAAAGTGAGGAGAGGACTCCACCAGGGGTGCACCTTGTATCTCACCATGTTCATAATGGTTGAAATATTTTCAGCAGGTTAATATTAATGGAGGATGGCACACTGGTGTATTCTTTAATCTTCTCTGCACACAGTTTTTGGCTCCCCATTTTAGTTTTTACATTGCATGTCTCCTTCTGTGTGGAGTTTCTACACACACACACACACACACACACACACACACACACACACACATATATATATATATATATATATATATATATATATATATATATATATATATATATATATATGTGTGTGTGTGTGTGTGTGTGTGTGTATATATATATATATATATATATATATATATATATATATATATACATATATACATACACATCTGTCTGTCTTTGTATATGATTATATCATATAACATCGGGCAGTCCAAAGAGGGAATACAAAATTCGTAAGCCTTTTACACTGAATCTAAAAAGATACATAAGAAAAAAAACCTCCTGCTAACCAAATATGCCAACTCTGAGTTCACACAGCAGGAAAAGGGTACGTTCCCAAACCCTGCTCTATTGCAATCTTATGAAGGAGAAAAGAACATTCATTCTTTTGAGCACACACACACACACACACACACACACACACACACACACACACACACATATACACTGTTTAGTTTACCATGAAAGTCAGACTGAGCTCATAACCCATTTTTAGGGGAGGCCTATAAAGAAAAGTTCCATTTACAAAGAGTAAAACAGATTTATAAATGCAAAAACAAAGCAAATTATGTAAAAGGCACATAAATAAAAACTACAAGTATGCATGTTTAATATGAACAAAGATGCACGTGTAATTATTCATGAATGAAGAAAGACAACAAAAATTAGGTTACATTTTCACTGATTGTTGCTAAAGTTTTAGACGTATAAACAAAGAGACCAATAAATACATACAGATGAATTTTTTAAATGTAAGTATTTGTTGAAGTAATATGAATAATCACAAGCATTTCATTTTTTAAACAAAACAGACTAAATTCAGTTTGTAACACTCGATGAATAACTAATGGTTTCTGTGTGAGATTTTCCAAAAGTCACACTTTTCACATAAGGCATGTCTAAGCTGTCATCAGCTTCACTGCATGTAATTCTTTTCTAAGTTTCAAATATTTTACTACTCAGCAGTTCCTCATTTATACATTTATTACAAGCAAGTGAATCCACCCCTCAGATTTTAATACACCCCTCTGATTTTGTTTACCATTTTGGCTCATGTATTATACAGAAATAAAAACTCAACAGGCCAAACTATTCTACCTTTCATAGACTTTCGGTATTTTACTTGGAATTTATGATAATCTATATGTTTTATGTAAATGTTTAAAGGGCTTCCACTTCTGTCTTAAGATATAAAAAATGGTTACAGAGTAGATGAGGAAAATACTTCCCTCTATCTTTTTATTTTATCTGCTTTTTTATCACTTAATCAAGTGAAATAAGTACTGACACATAACTGAAAAGCAAAAACTGAACCTCACCACCTGCACATCAAACACCTGTCAAACATGTAATATGCATTACATGTACTATTGCATCATACCTCTCAGCTGTACAGATTTTCCCAAAATGTACAAATTTTTGCCTCATATTTTTAGTCTGTTCCTCACAAAATGTGTGGTTTTCTGGCAAATCACTGAGGATTGGAGACATTAAATAATACTAAATAATGACAGACATTGAATTTCAGACTTCATATTCTTCAGAAAATGCGTAATAATTCAAAGCTTGTTATACTAGCAGCTTTCTAAATTTAAAGAAGGAATATTTAAAATTTGTCGTGATTTTTGGGCCTTTGTTCCCCCATTATTTCTGTCTTTGTCCAGATTTCTTGCACTGAGAGATTGAGAGGTATTTATTGCACCAAAATTAGCTTAAAACGTACTACCAAACTTTGCCAGTACAAAAAGACACTCCCCCGGATTTACTATTCTTCCGTGCAGGACTGCTAAGTCCTGCACGGAAGCGGCCATTTAAGAGCAGGACGGCACCGCGCCATGCATATTAATGAAGGTGCGCTGCCTGAGCTCCTAATCTTACATGAAGCATGTAAGAGTGCAGGGGGCATGTCTGAGAGCAGAGCTCTCAGAATATACACGCCCCTGCAATGAAGAACAGCAGAAAGCCCTATAAGAATGAGCGAGACCGCTCATAGGTGTATGCAAACTCCCAGCAACATCCCCCCACGTGTACAAGAGCAATAGTTAACGCAAAAAATATAAAGATACTTTTTTGTTATGAAACAGATTAAATGTAACCGTAGTTGCATGGGTCTGCCCATCGTTTAGCTATGGTTAATGCAACTTAAATGGCAGAAGAGGATAAAATGCAAGATATATGCAAACAAAGCAGTATAGCAATAGTGTAGTGGGCAGAGCATTCACCTTAAGAACAGTCATTCCCTGTTCAAGTCCCACTGCAGCACATTCCATTTTACATGTCAAGTCACGTTATGACCAATATTTTTAGTTGCATAACCTACTAAATAACATATATTTGTGAACTGGAGTACTGCATTAAATGCAGATGTGATGTGTCAGTGTCATAATGTTGCAAAGTCCACAGATAATCACATGTGCCCTATACAGTATATGTACACAGGAATCAGGGATACAAATGGAAGGTAAAATGTATAATGAATGATAACTCCATACAGCTTCTAAATCCCCCACCCTCCCAAGAACCATTAGACATTACTTTCTAAATTAGTACAGTGGTAAGTGGGAGTAAGCACTAGTAAGCAAGTGTAAGCACTATTAACCAGTAGTAAGCGGGAGTAAGCATATGTAAACACTAGTAAGCAGGTTTAAGCCCATTTGCATGAGGGTAAGCAATCCACACACAAGTTAAGCAATTTTGAAGCTAACTCTCTGTAAGCATATTTAACTGGAGGTTAGCATTGCTTACCCTCGAGCAAACCCACGTAAACCCACTTACAAGTGCTTAAAAGTGCCATCACTCTGTATCCAACAGCCGCTGTTCTGCCCAGCAATAAAATAGACAGCCTTGCAGGTCTTGGACCCAGGACCCTATACATTATAGTCACAGTAGTTAACCACCAAGCCATCACAGCAGTACATAAGATTGAAGTATCACCAAACAAATCCTCACTATAGCGAAATCAAACTGAACATGTGAAAGGAATCAGTATACAGTCATATGTTCTATAACCTACTACATAACATAAATATGTGAACTGGAGTACTGAAGTAAGCCCAGATGTGAGGTGTAATTGTAATAGAGTGTTGAAGTCCCCTATTAAACACAAGGACCCCATACAGTCTACGTACACATGAATCATGGATACCAGACATATATATATATATATATATATATATATATATATATATATATATATATATATATATATATAAAACATGTAATGAATAATAAATCAATGCCAAAAAGCAAATATAATGCAAAGTAAATATTAAGCAATGCTAAGCATTGCACAGGCCAGCTTAATAGGTGTAAGCAATGTGTAGACCAGCTAACTCAATTTGCCCAGTGGTATACCCCTTTAAACAATATCAACCTTAGGTAAGCAGGTTTGCTCATAGATTAGACTTTTCAAAACGGTCCCATCATGGCAAAGTGTGGGAAATTGGCCCTACTCAAACCCAACAGGTGGGAATACATCTCATAACTGGTTATAGCTTCCCCTTGTAGCCAGCATGTCAGGAATGAGAGAGGAAGTGTACTTTCGGGCACAGCGCTGGGGCATCTGGGAGTCCAGAGTCATGGCAGGACTCCTTGTCAAAGACCATCAGCAGAGACTGCTGCAGGGCCAGTACCAGGGTTCCCAATATAAAGCAGAAGCCTGGGACCATCTCGCCCGTGACCTCACCAGTGCCACTGGCATACCCCAAACTGGTGATCAGGTCAGGCATCACTATGCTGACCTGAAGCGGTGAAAGGGGGATCTCTTGGATCAATGTATTCAAGAGACTAGGATGACAGGGGAGGTCCCAGTAGTGTATAGGTATCACTCCACGACCTGCTTAATAATTGCCAGGTCATGTATATTATGTATAGGTATGGCTAAATATTCCACTTATGTCCATCACAGCGGCAAGTGAGAGGGTTGTGAACCAGGAGGCCCATGGCTGTCGCTTGGAGAGGTTGTGACGCGAGGCAGCTTAGTAATACTCTTGCATGTACTGTCATAGGAAATAAATCTAACTGTATTAGTAAGTCAATTGCCTGTATAAAACCTGTATTGTATAAGGCAAGTACTGCATACACCAGAGAATATGGCAGGAAGAGTTCCATATAGGTTGTATGCAAATGAAAGCATAATAGCCTGACAATGAGGGTCTAACTGCTGGACTGCATGTGTTTACTCTGGTATCATATGGTAATATAGATTTGCAATTACTTAATAGTACTGTTGTATTAAACACTGTTACCTACACTGTGCAACATAAATTAAAAATGTGTAGGAATGTCAACTTTAGGGCAGACGATATATATATAAAATATATATCAATACTTAATGAATAATAATCAATCCAAAAGAACTATAATGCAAAGTACTTGGAGCAAAATTGCCCCCCCAATCAAGACACTCAGTCCAGGGCATGGATTTCCTTCTCTCTCAGGCCCTCAATAAGTGTCCCCACTGGCACAGCTGTAGAGTTGAGTCCCCAGCCAAGTGCTCCAACCCAAGTCCTCCACCACCTTCTCTGTGAAACCAGTGATTTTACTTCAAGTAGCTGACATACACAATCTTTGAAATTTGATTTTCACACACACACACACACACACACCTGGGAAATGCTGGGATTTACTAGCTATGCTCTGTCCAGACTGTAAGGTAGGTGCTGCCACCAGAACACCAAAGCCAGCTACTCTAAGGTTCTGGAATTATACTGTGTAAAATTAATACTAATACAAATTGTAGTGTTTGACCAATGCAAATATCAAGAGTGGCCACAGTATCAAAAAAATATAAGCACTCTCAAAGGTTAAAATATTCTCTAAAAGACCAGCCACAATGAAAAGTTTCAATATATTTAATAATAAACAATAAAGAACATGAAAATACTAAATATCTCTTTACAATAAACACCAGAGTTTCAGACACAGGAAATATTAAAAATAACACTGATGGATAGATTCACACAGATACAGAAAAAGTACTTAACTTCTATATTTTATGACTGTTCTAAAGAGTTACTCTTCTGGCTACTAAAGCAAGGCAAGGTGAAGTGGTGGGTGATCCTTTTCAGGTTTCAAAATAGATTGCCCTGAGACTTCTATTTCCTTTAGTATTAAAACATCATTTCATTGCTAGATTACAGAATGACATCACATACATTTGGTCACTTGACTTCTGGTTCCTACCCTCTTTACTAGAAAATGAACATGAATCTAGCACATATGTGTTATAATACAACATAGAAGTTTGCTAAAATGTTATAGCATCTGAGCTATTAAACCATTTCAAAACTTCCATCCTTGCAGGGTAGCAAGTAATTATTTTAAGAAACAGTAGGATTCCTTGTCCTGGTTTCACAGACATTTTGTCTATGGCTGCAATCAGAACTGGAAGATGTAATCTTTATGGCCTAAACAAGATTATTTAATTTCAGACTATTTTCAAAATTAGCTGAGCTGTGATTAAACTCTTCTTTTCCAGTATTCTCTGTTACAGTCAGAATGACTTTCAGATGGCCTGAAACAGGTTCTGACATGCTATACTCTGACTAAGGAGTGATGGTCAGGACATTGCCCAGGCTGTTCTCAGCAACAATGCAGAAATGCTGAACACAGCTGAGAACATTGTTGGGAGGTAAATATGCTATTGGAACTTTAATCTGCATGCATGCTCTTCAGGGCTTGAAGCAGTTAATGATACTGGACTTTGCAAATGAGGTCACGATGGATCAAGCAGGTCTCCAATGGTAAGGCTGTGAGTGGTCAAATCCAGCAAGAAGTTCTGAAGGTACTGAATGTTGTTGACATGTTATCATTAATGAGACTTTCAATGTGGCATAGAAGGAATAATATAACTCAGGTATGGCAGACTGAATGGTGGTCCCCATGTTCACAAATGGGGACAGGGTGAGTTCAATCATAGACAGCACACCAAGCCTTGTGTGTGTTGGGAAAGAGGGGTGATAGATGAGCCTCTGATTGAGAAGGAGAAATGTGGTTTCTATCATGACTTTGGAAACACAGTGGATCAATCCTTTGCCCTTGTATAGATAAGGAGGAATTATGGGCATTTATCATTCACATTTAAATGTGTTTTGTGATCCTGGAGAAAACTTATATGATTAAGCTGAAAATTCCTGTGGCAGGAGGTGTTACATATGGGCTTCTAGGACTGCTGCTAAGCATTGCACAGGCCAGCTTAATAGGTGTAAGCAATGTGTAGACCAGCTAACTCAATTTGCCCAGTGGTATACCCCTTTAAACAATATCAACCTTAGGTAAGCAGGTTTGCTCATAGATTAGACTTTTCAAAACGGTCCCATCATGGCAAAGTGTGGGAAATTGGCCCTACTCAAACCCAACAGGTGGGAATACATCTCATAACTGGTTATAGCTTCCCCTTGTAGCCAGCATGTCAGGAATGAGAGAGGAAGTGTACTTTCGGGCACAGCGCTGGGGCATCTGGGAGTCCAGAGTCATGGCAGGACTCCTTGTCAAAGACCATCAGCAGAGACTGCTGCAGGGCCAGTACCAGGGTTCCCAATATAAAGCAGAAGCCTGGGACCATCTCGCCCGTGACCTCACCAGTGCCACTGGCATACCCCAAACTGGTGATCAGGTCAGGCATCACTATGCTGACCTGAAGCGGTGAAAGGGGGATCTCTTGGATCAATGTATTCAAGAGACTAGGATGACAGGAGGTCCCAGTAGTGTATAGGTATCACTCCACGACCTGCTTAATAATTGCCAGGTCATGTATATTATGTATAGGTATGGCTAAATATTCCACTTATGTCCATCACAGCGGCAAGTGAGAGGGTTGTGAACCAGGAGGCCCATGGCTGTCGCTTGGAGAGGTTGTGGTGAGGCAGCTTAGTAATACTCTTGCATGTACTGTCATAGGAAATAAATCTAACTGTATTAGTAAGTCAATTGCCTGTATAAAACCTGTATTGTATAAGGCAAGTACTGCATACACCAGAGAATATGGCAGGAAGAGTTCCATATAGGTTGTATGCAAATGAAAGCATAATAGCCTGACAATGAGGGTCTAACTGCTGGACTGCATGTGTTTACTCTGGTATCATATGGTAATATAGATTTGCAATTACTTAATAGTACTGTTGTATTAAACACTGTTACCTACACTGTGCAACATAAATTAAAAATGTGTAGGAATGTCTGTATATGACTGGTGTAACCCCCAGAGGTCAGCTAGTACAGCTGGGAGAGACATAGACAGATATCAGTGAAAAGATGGACAACAAACTCCAAACAGCACACACAAGTGAGACGTGAACTGTTTTATTTTTAGTACACACAGCCATGGTTCAAATCCTGGGAGTGGTAGTAGTTTGTATACAGAATCATACCCCACAACTGTACAGATATGTCCAGAATGTCCAGTATATTGGCCCATATCTGCTGCCTGTCACTGTGTCCCCCTGGGAAATCAGTGGGATGATCCCAGATGTATAGGCTGCAAACAAAAAATACAATTGATTGTCACAAATCTATAAGAACAAACCAGTCACTCTAGCAACTGCCTAAACTGTTATGAGAGTAATAAGCCAAGTATGTCCCATCTACACCCCCATGTTGTCAAGATGTGACCAGAGTGTGTACAGTAACAGAGGGAGATGTAAGTGCATAATACTAATGTAAAACTGGTACTTTGTGTGGCAACAGTCAGGTAGTGCTAACAAACATTGCTCCCACAGGTACGTCAGATACAAACACTGTGCCCAGAAAAATAAGAGTGATACCCTGTACTGGTACTGTTTACTTTGGTATTGTATGGCATAGTTAGTGTTGCAGTCACTCTGAATAATAAGGTATCACTGATCACTGTTACACACACTATGCTACATAATATAACTGTCTAGGAAATCCTGTATAAAAGTGTTATAAGTCACTAAAGGTTGAAGAGGGCAATAGTCTAAATATGTCCCGGTTCACCTGCATGTGGTCAAGACATGGCCAGAGTCTGTGCAAAAAGAGATGGACAGGTATGTGCATAACATTAACTTTTCAATGTGGCATAGAAGGAATAATATAACTCAGGTATGGCAGACTGAACAGTGGTATGTTATAAACAATTCAATCATAGACAGGTATACCAAGCCTCCTTGTGTGGTAAGAGGCTTTGTGTGATAGATGAGCCTCATGATTGAGAAGGAGAAATGTGGTTTCTATCATGACTTTGGAAACACAGTGGATCAATCCTTTGCCCTTGTATAGATAAGGGGAGGAATTATGGGCATTTATCATTCACATTTAAATGTGTAATGTGAACTACAGGAGAAAACTTATATGACTGATTAAGCTGAAAATTCCTGTGGCAGGAGGTGTTACATATGGGCTTCTAGGACTGCTGCTGCATGCAGTTTAGTCCATGTCATTTGTAGGAACATATGTCCTTATTGTTTGATAATTGAATGCATTCAAAGTGAGGAGACTCTGTTTCTATGCATGTGCATAATGGTTGAAATATTTTCAGCAGGTTAATATTGGTGGCATGGTGCCATTCTTTAACCTGCACACAGTTTTGGCTTACCATTTTAGTTTTTACATTGCATGTCTCCTTCTGTGTGGAGTTTCTACACACACACACACACACACACACACACACACACACACACACACACACACACACACACACACACACATGCAACTGTTCCATATCTGGTGTCTGGGTTAATGGGAATATCTATGCATGCTGTTATACCTAATCCCAGAATGTGTTTCTATTATTAACCCACATGTGTTGATAAACCATAAACACCATAGCACGTATGGGAATGTGGGTCCCAGCGGACCCACCTGTCCCGCATCAGCTGGCCGTGGCACCGGGCACCAGCATGTCTGGGGCCCAACCCGGGACCTCCTCGTCCATTGGTCCTGCACCACCTTTGGGTGGAACCACCTCAGGGAGATGGGGCTCAGCCCCCTAGGAGCAGGCACAGACAGGAACCGGTCAGCCGTCATCAGGTCCGGGTCCTGGTGTGTAGCAAGCTCAATCAGCAGTTTGGAGATCTGCTACGCCAGCTCAAGAGCCACATGTTGTGACTAGAGGGTTGGCCTGGCTCTCTGACTCAGCCCCCAGTACAGCCATCTTTGGGGCTGCGAAGGTGCAGTGGTGACTGCCCATGGGTGGGGACCTCAGTCCTACTCTTTCCACTAGGGGGCTCATGGGCTTTCGATTTCCCAACACCCCTCCCATCAAGGTGTTTAACCCCACATGTGTCATATACCATCCCTGTATGCATCTTGTTTGTCTTGTCTGTTAACCTACCCAACCTACCTCCCCAAATATACCTACTATCCCTCCCCAACATCCCACTCTCACCTTAAAAAAAACAAAAGGGCAATCTGTTTCCAAAAAAAAAAAAAAATCACCCCATACATAGCTGTCCATTTCACACACATGTCCACTGGACACATGTTATATGGTCTAAGTGGCATCACAACATATTATTGTTGCCCTCACTTCTCTCTCAGGGGTTTGAGTGAACAAATCTACCTCCAAATTCAGTGTATATGCACAGCTGTTACTGTAGAGGAAATGGGCAGCTATGCACCTTCACTAAACCCTCCTGCACAAACCTAGCTATTTCCCCTACTGTCTTTTCCTCTTTGTGCCCCTTTTTAACCACTTTCATATCAACCCTTTTTTTCTTTTCTTTTAAAGAAATTAGCACGGGTGTAGATGGGAATAAGCACTTTTAAGCAGCAGTAAGCTGGTTTAAGCTTGTTTGCGCAGCGGTAAGCAATGCCTATGCAGGTTAAGCTATTTCGGAGCTAACTGAGTATAAGAAACTGTAACCGCAAGTTAGCAGTGCTTACCTCCACGCAAACCCGCGCAAACCCACTTAAAACTGCTTAAAAGTGCTTTAACCACTCTGTATCCGACAGCCCTTGTTCTGCCCAGCGACAAAATAAAAAACATCTGCAAGTCTTGAAACCAGGACGCTGCACACCATAGCCAAAGTGGTTTACCACTAAGCCATATCAGATATACATCACCCTGATGTTTTCACAAACATATCATCCAGCACAGTCATTCAACATTAGAGGAAATGTATTTAAATATGTAGCTGTATGCATGTGTGTGTATATATATTTATAACTAAATAGGTATACCATATCTATATATGTGGATATATATATATATATATATATATATATATATATATATATATATATATATATATATATATATATATATATACATACATAGGCATACATCTATAGATATATATCTCACATCTATATGTATATATATATATATATATATATATATATATATATATATATATATATACAGCAGTGTATATATGTAAGCATAAACATATATCTATATAGGTATATACAGACATATATCTATAGATATAAAAGAGAACATAAAAACATATATGGCCACATGCACCACTAATGGGAGTGAGGGGGCCCAAACATCATACGTCTTGTATGTATAGATATTCTCCCCCCCACAGCCAAACATGTCTGTTCTGCAATACAATACCAACTGTTGCAAATCCCATAACCTGGACCAGACACAATATGGGCACAAGATGTTAACAGTTCTCCATCCCACCTGTATGATGTCAGGCTGGTATCAGTAACATGTCATGCAGTACAGTCTGGCTACCATAGGGAATGTACAATGTGGAAGCAATCAACATTCCTAAGATACACAGAGACATATATGCTGATACACACACACACACACACACACACACACACACACACACACATATATATATATATATATATATATATATATATATATATATATATATATATATATATATATACAGAGAGAGAGAGAGAGAGATGTGACTACACATACACACATAGAGATATGTATAGGAAGATACATATGTAGAAGGTGCACATATTACGGAACAGCCACTATGCCTACAGTTGCCACCTTACCAACTGGACACTGTATGAGCCACTCATACAAATGACAATTGTTGCCTGCAACATATACCCACAGAGAGGTCAAAGGATATAACACCACACACAGGTTTGCATACATGGGAAAGCTTTATTTATATACTATTACAGTTGTATATGCCACGTCATATAGCTGTTTAGACTCTGACATACATATAAAGCAGAGAAATGCAACTGAGAAACAGTTATATTTATACAGTAGTCTGGAAAGGTTTACATATGTTGAGGTTCAGGCTGAGGCCTTCATGTAGTACAATAATAAAGACAGACTGTGCCACAGGATAACATTCAATCAACAGTAAGTAATGCAGATGTATAGTCCAACAGCCTCTAACTACACTCTGTACACAATCTCTAGGGGGCAAAGACCTCAGCTGACACAATGTGATGTATCTGTTACATAACAAGGCATAACTGACACCATCACAATCACACTGACAAACAGAATAATCTGTATGGCAGGAAGCAGTAGGCCTGCATTTACCCAAGGTGAATTGTATGGCAATGTACATCCAGATACCTTAAGGCAGCTTACCCCTGATACTCCCATATGTTGTAACAGCCTAGGTTAGTTATGGTGCATCCCCCCCATAGACTGAATAATAAAGGGCCATACACCACTGTTACATACACTGGCCTCTGGAATGCAAAAGGGCACACATGTATTGTGTAGATGAAGCCCATACATATATGGACCCAACCCCATAATATGTGTGGGGGTCACAGCTGCAGTGGACTGATGGCAGGAATGGCAGCATGACATATAGCCCACTACATAACCACTCACAGCATGTCATATGTACAAAGCCTGGTATGCAGGTGGAGGTCAGAGGTTGGAACATGGGCCCATGTGTGAAATACTGTTGTCATACACTAAGCAAGTCACTGGTGTTACAGGATAGTCTGCAACATACCCTTAGTCAGGAATATGAAGTTAGAAACAGACATGGATGCTGCCATGTACTGCTAGCACTCAACACACACACTGCCAGTGATATATCTGACACAAGACCTGTGTGGTGGACAGACAAAACATAATAGCCACACCTCTGGCCATCAAGTGGATAGGCCCACAGTTGTGAGCTATGCAGACATATTGTATTCCAAGTTAAACTAGTATATACACACAAACCCTGTAACACTGGTGCTATACAATGCATACAACAGCACTACTCACACTCTGTCTGTAGATCTGGTACCGCCTACAAATATGTAGCTGGCCTGAGTGTGCAGGTTTCTTGTAAGAGGTATAGCTACCTGCTGTCTGTAACACTGCTGCCCACACACAGGAAGGATGTCCACCATACAGGAAAGGGAAAGGGACCACATCCACATGATGTAGGGATTTATAGTAGTTGGTTGCCATGACAGTGGTAATTGGAAGTGCTACACAGCATGCTGCATGCAGGTAGCAAGTGGAGGACACCGATTGGTGTAGAGGCCATCACCTGATCATGTGCATTACCTACAAAATCTATGCTGCAATCTATTCAAAGCAGCTCAATCCATTTACTGGTGGGAGACTGAAAGAGAGAGACAGAGTGATTGAAATGCAAAAACAAACACAAGAAAAAAAAATACAACAAACTATCCAGAAGATGCATCATTCCCAGAACAGGTATATGAAGTATATATGCATGTAATTGACTGTAGTACTTGATCCATAATAATGGGATAGATGATGTGGACTGATTTATATGTGCCATCAGGTGTTGTTGTTGTAATGTTCAGCTGAGCAACTGCTAAGGACAATAGGGCCTGTCCTTGTGGGTAGTGGGCCATACCCGTCAACTGTGCAGAGCAGCACTGACTGATAAGATGTAAGCCATCTTAGTGTGTGTTGTGTAATGGGAAGTATGTATATTACTGTGGCCAATAGCTGGTGGTGGAAGTAATGCCATAATGCTGGACACGTGGGTTCCATAGCCCACCTCTTGCAGGATACTCAGGTGAACCTGTATTGTAGCATGCAGGAATGTCATAGGTGTGTAATAGAGTTACCTGCAATCTGGCCCTAAATATACCCCCCAATGTCAGGCTGCATCCATATGTGACACCTGTCTGTGTTGTAGCAAGACAGAACAGTGCAGCTGTGCAGAAAGCAGTTGTGAAATTGTGGACCTGATGTCTGAATGTACCCCATATATAGGTATGCATATGTGTATATACATACATATATATATATATATATATATATATATATATATGATCTGCAACCTGATGTAGACCCATCCACATACACGCACACTCTTACTTGGCAACACTGGGACTAGACCCCTACCTTGGTATGTAGTGATACTGAAGTGTGTGGCTTTCATTGCACACACCACACAGAGTTTAAGGTGAGGTATATTCCAGCTTACATGTTACATACAGAACATCCCCAGACATGTACAGTATGCTAATGGGGATGTAATGGGTGTATATGGACAATACATAGTGTGACATGCCTTCATATACACATTAACAGACACATAACAAGCATACACACATCTGCAAGACCTGGGCCTATTGCTGCTAACTAACTTGAATATGTGTCCAATGTGTTACAGGTAGGCTGCACAAAGCACATGCATAACTGGCTTGGATTGTGGTATCAGCTACCTGTATGATTGATGGTGACAGTGGTAACCATAACATGGTACATGGGACATATACCGGGTGTACCTTGGTGTAATGACAGTGTGCACAGCAACCACATCCCCCAGTGGATATTGTACTCCCTGAAACCCATGATGACACTCTGACATACCCACCATCACACATTGGCCACGACTGCGATACAGCCCATTGCATAACCCAACAGTGGTACTACAGGGATATGCATCTAATCCACATGACACACACACGTAGTAGGGTGTTGCATTGTCATGCCTCACCTATGGGCAGCAACAACACTATCTGTACTAATGTGTGGCATGGGGATTGTAATAGGAGTATGTGGACTCGGAATGATGTACCCTACAGATATACAGACATGCACACATGCACACACTTGCCAGAACACAATGGGTACCCCATGCCTATCAACCCATTTGTACAACACTGTTGTGCTGGTACTGCAAGGCTCATGTAGCCGGTATGGAGAGGAGCTTTACAGAGTACATGTAATATCCCATACAACAGCAGTCACAACTGACTATGGCAATGGTTGTTGCGGTGGTTGTGAAAGCCCTCATGGAATTCCCAAGTACAGGTGTGTTAACACACACACACACTGCTATAGTCAGTCATGCACACATAGACATGTGTTAGTATTGGGGTGCATCGCTGCAGGTGGTCATAGCTGTGTACCTAGCTATTGTCCAAGGAGAGATGGGCTGTGGAGGGGTTGTGTGTACAGTGGTATCCTGCCACCTGCCATGTGGCAGCAGGCAATCTATCAACAGGGACTACTGTGGTGACCCTCAGGGTGAGAGTGACATGCATCAGCCAATCCTCCAGGTGCCTCCTGCACATGGCCACTGAGGTGATCAAATTGACATGTATGCAACATGCATTACAACACATGGTTAGTGTCTGTGATGGAGACCTGTACCCAAGCATATTCTGTTGACTGTGGTGTAGTGGAGGTACCCGTGGAATGTGGTGTGTACAGGGTGTTATCGCCTATATGTGTCAGTTCTTGCACAGCTGGACAAATATGTCAGTGTCAATCAAGCTTAGGTTGCCTGTACATATTCCAGCTGGATACCTGCCATCTGCACATATGTACAAGTACTGACAGTCATCAGTTTGGCAAGTAGCTATGCAGTAGGATGAATGTGTTGATAGATAGACATTTGACAACAATATGTATGGCATAACTACATGTCAGAAGCCCTCACTAACATGTGCTGTACAGATGGTAGTCTACAGTTACATTCCACATGTCGGTAGTCTACAGTTACATTCCACATTTCGGATCATTGCCCAGTATGGGTTATATACTGTGACACAGCTCACACACCAGGGATACAACAAGGAGGCCTCAGAGTCCAGCTATGCCTGCAGGTGTGCCTGTTGTCAGTACTACATTTAGCACTCTACTCTTGCCTGGGTAAGTACTGTCAACAGTAGTACTGCCATGATGCACTACATGCTAGAGTGACAGCATGTACTCTGGGCTACTACCTCTGTATGTAGCAACTTCACATGGATAACAGTGCTGTACAGGCCTCATATATGTCTGTGTCCCAGACATGACATTCACACCCCCTGCTACTGTAATGACAGCACATAGGCACATGTATTGTACATGGCATTACATACATTTATTACAGATGTCATTACCCTGCTATGTTATCAGACTGGGTGGTGTGAACTGGTTGCCAGGACTAAGCCATGCTTAGCAGGTATCAATATTGCTGCAATATAACAGCTAAGCTGATTTGCGCACTGGTAAGTGAAGGGAGCCCGTACGTTTACCCATAGCTTAGCACCGCTTAGCTTCACACAAACCCACGCGAACACACTTAAAGCTGCTTAAAACTACCTTAACCACTCTGTATCCGACAGCCCTTGTTCTGTCCAGCAACAAAATGAACAGCCCTTGCAGGTCTTGAATCCAGAAACCTGTACACTATAGTCACAACAATTAGCCACTACGCCATGACCACTGTGAAGACAGCTGTTGTTTTTCCAATATATCTGTCAATACACATATTAATTAGTATTGAACAATTGCCTTTACTTCCACAATTTTATAGTACTTGTTATTAATATAACTGTTGCATCACATATGTTGTTTTATCATAATGTACACATAACAGATACATACAGTGAGATACATCTGGGAGGGTATACACAATCGTGAGGCTTACACATGACGGGAATATGGCTATATACATATAATAGGTTGATATATGTATACATGTACATACACATGTATATTCATACATATGTCTGTATACACATCTGTATAGTGCAACATATATATGGCCATGTGTACATCTCTTCATATGTACATATATATATATATATATATATATATATATATATATATATATATATATATATGGGTCTACTACCGTAGATCAAAATTACACTATTTTGAAATACGATAGTAGTGTCCCACTAATGCGAAAGTGCACTTCAACAAAAGTGCATTTTCGCGAAAGTCACCAAGTCGAATGGGACATTTCCTGCACTATGCCATGGTAGTGATGGACCTTAGGGTTATGGCTTGGGTTAAGGATAGTGGATAGCTAGTAGGGCTATCCACTATCCTTAACCCAAGCTCTAACCCTAAGGTCGGTGACTACCGCACCACAGTACAGGAAATAGGTCCATAACTACTACTCAGTGGATGAAATACAATTTCCTGCACTGTGGGGCAGTAGTCACGGACCTTAGGGTTAGGGCTTGGATTATCCACTATCCTTAACCCAAGCCCTAACCCTAAGGTCCGTGGCTACCACACCACAGTACAGAAAATAGGTCCGTAACTACTGCTCAGTGGAGGAAATACAACTTCTTGCACTGTGGTGTGGTAGTCATGGACCTTAGGGTTAGGGCTTGGGTTAAGGATAGTGGATAGCCCTACTAGCTATCCACTATCCATAACCCTAGCCCTAATCCTTTGTTCGTTCTAGTGACTTTCGCCAAAGTGCACTTTTGTTGAAGTGTACTTTCTCGTTAGTGGGACACTACTATCATATTTTGAAATAGTGTAATTTAGATCTACGGTAGTTGACCCATAGATATATATATATATATATATATATATATATATATATATATATATATACGTATGCACATCCTATGTGTACAGATATGCCTATTTATGTACGTATATATGTAGATATCTATAACTATATGTGCATACATATCTATTCTCATATACCTATTACTGTCAATATATATGTAGATATCCATAAGTATATGTGCATATGTATCTCTATCTGTATATGCGTAGACATATATTGCTGTGTATATGCAAATGTCTGTTTATATATATATATATATATATATATATATATATATATATATATATATATATATATATATATATACATATCCATATATGTATGTCAATATGTATATGTGTATATATCTATATAGATATATGGATAATTTTATATATATATATATATATGTTCACCATATGTTCTGAACATGGAGTGGAGCCCTACCTCAGCCCCAATAGTCCCAACCTCTTAGTGCAAGGGGATGTCAGGTATATATTGCAGGTATATATGTAGACTATTGCTACAGTAATAGGGGTTGTCTTCAGAGACATGTTGTGTGTGGGAGGTCACATCTGCTTTTAACATGTGCACCATTGGCTGCTGACAGACATCCTAAGGACTTCATAGTACAGTACCACTGCTAGCACAGTAATGTTCCTATGGACTACAGCAGAGATATGGCCAGTAAATGTGGACAGTCTGACGCACCCTAGTCAGTCCAGAGGTATACACAGAACCCATTAGTGCAAAACGTGGACCAGGCCTTATAATGTGGATGTTAACAGCCATGTAGATGGGTATATCACGTAAAAACCGGTATACATTTGCCCCCATAGGTTATGCATCCACACACCCCTGTATGTCTTGACACATAATAACTACTGGTACAGAGGTGACATGGCCACATACTACCTACTAGTTAGTGACATACATCTGTACAGCATCCCGCTGCTTTGTTTGACATACATGACTGTTATGGTGGCCTGGCAGCAGTACATCTGGCAAGTATCTGGACATAACATCACATTGGGTAAGTACACTAATCTGCTAGGCATGTAACAAAGCACTGTGCAAGCTACAGGCAGACTGCCACAACACTGGCCTACATTTCTTATGGGGGAATACACATGTACCTTCATATATAGCAGGCTCTACAGGCATGTCACAGCACAGAGTAACAGACACCTGTGTGAAAGTGCATAACCACAACCAATGTGAACACAGCCAAAGCCACATATGGTAAGCTAGCATAATATTACAGTATACGGAATATCTGATCAACACCATCCTCATATGTGGCACTCACATACTAACCCTACATATACTGGGCCACTACATAGTGTGGTCTGATGCCTGTCTGTGGTATGGGACATGTGTGTGTGTTTGGCCCTACAAACATGTAAGCCAATAGGGTAACATACAATGGAGCACCATGTAACATCAGATAGAACAGGACCAAGAGCAATGACATCTCCCACAGTCTGTATACAGGCCAAGGTACATATTCACAATACACACACTGTATACAAATGCCATAAGTACACACAACCACAGAATGCCCAGGTTATATCCTCAAATATACCCCCTACTATACATAACATGTGTAGCAGTCTGATATCTCACTGGCTTGTTATCAGCTATGATGTCAATAAATTATGGTGTACAGAACATATGCACCTCTTACTGCATGACATATGTACAAAGGTTGACAGCGTTGTGGCTGGAGGCACAAACACAGGGCCAATATTGACATGTTGCTGTGATAACCTCATACATATACTGTTGTAAGAGGGTTTGTTGTGACATATGTCTTATGAGGGATGTGAAGTCAGTAACTCTCATGGCTGTCACCATGTACTGACTGCAATCGTCAGACTATGCTTCTGCATTTCTAAGATAGTTAATCTGTGAGTAACACAAAAAACAAAAAGCACCACACACTGCCCAGTCTGCAGATGACCCTACAGATGGGGGTTTCCTCAGAAACATAGACTGTCATGACAGGTATTAAAACATGTAGACCAGCCATATCCACACACACCCTGTTAAACTGACATTTCTCCAAATGTAGACTAGCAACACTTACATTCTGTTGTCATGTCAGGTACATCCCCCTCCTGTGTGTTGGTACATCCCCCTCCTGTGTGTTGGCCTGTTTCCACAGTGTATGTTGTTAGAGGTAAATCCTCAATCCATCTGTGATGCTGTTTGCCAAACACCAGGTCTAGGTCCTGCTCACAGTGAATGAAAAGGCCCAACACCAGCATGATGTTCCTAGATATTGGAGTGTGTTTCCATGCAATTGGCTATGGGAATGTTACCACAGCTGTTCCACATGCAATCAGCTATAGAAGGTCTGCAATTCGTGCAGAGGCCATCAGCTGATCATGATCATCACTTACAAAACACATGCTGCTGCCTAAACAAAGCAGGTGTAGTCCTCCACATCCACCAGAGATGGAGTGAGAGAGGCAGACAGAGACAAAGTAAGTCAGGGAGGGGGTGGGAGAGTAAAACCTAAGCATGTTTGTGTCACATACCTACCAGTACAGGGTATCAAACTCCTGACTGACTATGTATTGCTATCACATGTCTATGCAGTTATTGGATGTGCCACATAGCTTACATGTTGAGGAGCTCTCCAAACGTATGTGATGGTGAGTGACATCTGCAACAGTGATATGGAAGCGATACGGTAGGTGTAGTACATGTGCCTGTCCACATGAACAGGTGTCAGCGTCAACACAGCCACACTCTATCAGAGACTCACAGACATTGACATACTTGGCAGGGTCAGGAGTACACTTCCTCACTAGTTTGGCAAAATACAGTACTGTGCAGGTATCACATGCACCACATGGGTTATCCGGAGGTTATATGGGAAAAGGTTATATGGAAGTGTCTGACATCAGACAGCATGCCAATGGGGGGTTGTAGTGAGTGTGAATGTGGTCAGAAGCATGATACACCACACACACAGGCACAGGGTGCCAGTACCGACATGCATGCATGCATTGCTTCACGGGTGTGTGGTGGTTTACTGTGCCAGAAGGCTATACAAGGCTAGGTGAAGGGTATACCTTGGCATCAGGCCACATGACAATGGGTCTGCAGTGTGGCTCAGGGGTGTAGTGTGTGGATTGGACCACACAGGTGGGTACTGTATTCACTATCCAGTCACCTGGGTAACTATTGTGTGTGGTCATTGCTGCTCAATGTTTTCCATGTATGTGTTCTTTAGTCCATGACATGGATGCTGTCTGAGATGTGCACATGTCCCACATGCATGTACAGTGACATGTGGAACTGCACCTTGGGTGTCTGACCCATGTTGTGTACACAGATTGTTATAATCAGATGTGCCTGTCCTGGCCTCATGTGCTGGGAACAGGTAATAGACAACAGGTTGACCCTGCACTTACATTGATAGCATGATACAGGTATTCCATACAGGGCATGTGTATAAAGCATGGTATGTCCTTTGTGGGTCACATTTGATGGCACCAACGTTGTTGCAGGTGTCCAGTGGGGAGAATAGTGAAGGTACACTGTCTGCATGTATGTACATATTGTACTGGTGGACATGGTACCATGCCGTCTGTCATCCACTGCAATCACACCATGGTTACTATCTGTGGGCAATATGCAGGGTACTACCAACATAGCTGTTGTTGCCTAGACAAGTGTGTTTGTGTATGAGACATGGGTTGAGAGTGTTCTCTGTGTAATACAAAGGTTGCTAACTTTGTTCAGCAGGCCTTAATGTCACATGTAGGGGTATGGATTGCCACCCCAGCCTCTCGCCTATTTCACATCTGTTATCCTTGTAAGGTTGACATATAAGAAATCTGCAAAATCCACTCCACAATGAGTCCAGTTGTTACACACACACAGTCACCTCCCCACAGGATACAAATGACAAACACAGACACACACACCTGCTATGCCTGGGATTAGAACTCATACCTAACTAGTTTATTATACTACATCATTACACATTTATAGGATGCACCATGGAGATTACTGGAATACTCCTTTCTCAAAGGTGTATTTCACAGTGAATGACATCAGCAACCTTGCCAAAGTAGGGCATTTAATTTGTAGTGAGTGTGACTAGCCTAAAAAGCATTGCTCCCTACACAGACAGGAACACACACACACACACACACACACACACACACACACACACACACACACACACACACACACACACACACACACACACACACACACAGTTGCCATGTCTGGGATTAGAACTCCTACCTAACTAATTTATCACACTACAGCATTACGCAGTTATAGGATGCACCTTGGAGATTACTGGGCTACACCTTTCCCAAAGGTATATTTGACAGTGAATGACAGCAGTCTTGCCAAAGTAGGGCATATGAATTGTAGAATTGTAGTGAGTGTGACTAGCCTAAAAAGCATTGCTCTCTACACAGAGACACAAACACACACACAGTTACCATATCTGGGATTAGAATGCCTACCTGACTAGCTTATTACACTACAGCATCATGCAGTTATAGGATGTGCCATGGAGATTACTGCGCTATACCTTTCCCCAAAGGTATATTTCACAGTGAATGACATCAGCTCCCTTGCCAACGTATGGCATCTAAATTATAGTGAGTGTGACTAGCCTAAAAAGCATTGCTCCCTACAAAGACAGGGACACACAAACACACCCAGTTGCTATGTCTGGGATTAGAACTCCTACCTAACTAGTTTATCACACTACAGCATTACGCAGTTATAGGATGTGACACGGAGATTACTGGGCTACACCTTTCCCAAAGGTGTATTGCACAGTGAATGACATCAGCAGCCTTGCCAAAGTATGGCATGTCATTTGTAGTGAGTGTGACTAGCCTAAAAAGCATTGCCCCCTACACAGACAAAGAAACACACACACAAACATCCACACTTACTATGTGTGGGACTAGTACCCCTACCAAAGTACTATATCACACTACATCATTACGCTGTTATAAGATGCACCACAGAGATTACTGGGCTATACCTTTCCCAAATGTGTATTTCACAGTGAATTACATCAGCAACCTTGGCAAAGTGGGGCATTTGAATTGTAGTGTGTGTAACTAGCCTAAAAAGGCATTGTTCCCTATACAGACAGTGGCACACACTCACAAATACACACACACACACACACACACACACACACACACACACACACACACACACACACACACACACACAATTGCCATGTCTGGGATTAGAACTCCTGCCTAACTAGTTTATTACACTACAGCATTACACAGCTATAGGACGTTCTATGGAAACTAATGAAAAACTATTATAGAGGTTTCCCTTTAAATATTTAATTGATGGACAACTTTGTTAAGCTGGCTGGATCATGTGTTTTAATGGTTACCCTATTTATGAAATTTTGTAATGCACTTGAAGTTATGTACTGTTGAAGGGTGTTAACCCGAAAGCTTTACATTAAATTCTATTTTGTTTTAGCATACAACAGTGTGTTTTGAGCATTTGGACATTTATTACCAGCAATCATTAATTTCTGTGCAAATTTCCAATTTTCAAGTAATATTGAATATAAAATTTCTATGCAGCTAAGGCAAACACTTCTTTTTAACCAATATTTTTCTACAAAAGCTGTAACCCAAATTGATGTGAAGCATAATGCTATATTCTGCTCTTTAGAGTCATTACATACAGTATATTTGTACTTATAATACAGTTGAGCTACTTAAACCCTTGGAAAACATTTATAAATTGTTGTCTTTAATAGGCTTTGATTATAAATGCCCATTGGTTATAGGTTCACACGTTAGACAATTGATCTAAGAGAATCATATGTAATCTAGTTGATGCAATACCCACTGAATGTTATCCCTTTCCATGAGCACTTGGGGAGGGTCAGACCTAAGATGTATTTGGGAACATCCAACCATTTATCCAGGTACTGTTTTAAGAGGGTTAAGAAACTGCTTTATTAAATATGAAAAGATGAGTGCTCCAGAGTAGAGGAACCCTTTGAGAGAGGAATATATACCTCAAGCAGGTTCTTTTTCTGCTGTGATGGAAGTTTAGGCCTCTAGTGAAGGTGAGGGCGATGTTATATGTTTTGTGAATGTGTAGAAGGTCACACAGGACAGGGTCAGTTCTAGCTTTGTAAGCTAGGCAGGAGTTGCCATACAGGAGTTTGTATGTGGTTGAGAATAGGGATACAGCTTTAAGGCATCCACACAAGACATGGAACTCAAACCACTGATTTTCTTAAGTAGCAAGCACTGTGGGCTTCCACCATGGATCACATCAAATACATGCCAAAGAGGGCATTGTATTCAATTTTAGGTCTAAAAAGGGAGTTATAGAACAGAATAATACCATTCCTGAATCTAGAAGATATACATTTGGTAATCAGGTGAACTAGGCAGAAGGATTTTCAAATGATCATAGAGACATGGTAATTCAAGGAAAGTTTGTTATCTATGAAAGTGCCCAGATCCCTGATAAGTGAATCAATTTTTAGGGTTTCTTCTGTATGATAGGTGCAAAGGTGCTGGTGGTTACTGAAGGATGCAATGTTACACGCTTTGCCTTTAGCCATAGACAATGGTCTTGAAACCATGTATTTTTACATGATAGACCATCTTATATGATCCCAGAGTCTTTGGAACAGTTGAAGAAAGCTCACACTTTGCAGTTAATTTAAAAACTTGAGTTACCAGGAATATTCGAATATCAGAGAAACAGAGACCTAATAGAAGCAGTCCCAGTACAGATCCCTGAGGGGACCCCACAGCTAACAACCTTTTGGGCAGATAGGATGACCCTAATCTTGAATTTAGAAATTCTGTCTGTGATCCAGTTTACTGTCCAGTGGGTAACACATGGATTTACATTTAGCTAGATCCATTTGTCAATGATACCAGAGCATTCTATTGTGTCTAAGACCTCAGACAGATCAAGGCACACTGTGTGTGCAATTTTCCCCTCATTCAAAGCCTTATTGACATTTTCAAAGAAGTTCACAAGTTTGAGTGTCCTTCATGAACTTAAACTTGATTGGGTCAAGGGATTTTAGGCTGCCAAAGTCTTTATTTTTAGGTGAATAATTATGTGTTCCACTGTTCTGCAGATGAGGCTCTTCAGGTTTATTGGTTGTAATTAATTGTATCAGTAGTGGGGCCACTCTTATAAACTGGGATGACCACAGCTGTTCCCCAAGCCTCAGACACAAGTCTATTAGAGGGTATAAGGTTGAAAAGCTTTCAGAGTTGGTCTGTGAAGCAATAGTGTTAATTGTTTTTATCTCCAAAAGAGTTTTTAGGACTAGTTTGGAGGTAATTTCTGAGTGAGGAATAAATAGCTATGTACGGGAGAAAGAGTCAGTAGTGAGGTGGAGAACTTTGTGCAGAATTTGTCAGCTAATATGCTGGCTATGTCCTCATGGTTTGCATGGGTAATACTGTTATGAATTATCTTGGTGCACTGCTGGCATTTTCACTAAGATTTATAAAGCAGTTAAATAAAGACATATGCTTGTCTTTGATAGTGGCGGCTAATTTCAGCTCATATGTAGTTTTTGGTGGAGTTGATTTTATTTCTATGCCGTTTATTTAATATCTTGAGTTTAGATCTAGACTGTAAGGTTTGCAGGGTATTTATGATGGTGAAAAGTGTTTTCCTTTTATAACAAGAATGTGTTATAGGGATTTCTTCCAAAATTTGATGTTGTGTTTATGGCAGACTGCCACTAATGCCTTGATGCACTTATTATGGTGAGAATAGAAGCTCTGTGTAAATACAGTAGTGTTGGACACAGATTTATCAAGCAAAGGTAGGCTCTAAAACACCTCAAGTTGTCAGGTAACTGCAACCAGTTTGCTTTTGAGAGATTCTTAAAGATAGTAGTTTTATGAGCATGGTAGGGTGGAATCCGCTGACAAAGACCACAAGGAAGAGGTCAGACTTGATCAGTGATGGGATAACTGAATGTGTACAGAACAATGGCACATTGCTGATGACTAAGTTAAGTAGATTTATAGGACTATTTGGTCAAGTGAGCTGGCACTGATGAAATATAAGAATATGCATATTTATTTTCATCAGTGTATGTCATTCATTTTATAAATGGATTATTAAAATTACTGCGAATGATGAAATTCATCTGAATACAAAAGGTTTTTAGATAGAACTGATGAGCACTGGGTATCATGGAAGGGGTTCTGCAATTAGCCAGCATGTGTTTGTGAGTCTTGCTTGTAGTCACCCAAATGTGGAAGTGCTCCAGGTTATCATCCTACCTTACGTTTACATCTCTTTATTTTCTGGAAACAAGCTATAATGTCATGTTTTCATCTGGTCTGGTAACAGGAAATGAATTCTGGTACTCCATTGTTGCTCTGGACTAGCACGACCGGTCATTTCCAGTTTGTCTTATAATGTAAATATTTGTAAATACATCATAGAGTAGGCTGAGCTCATGACATAGTATAATGTGCTGTATCCTTGCTTTTAGTTAGAAACTTTGTACCATCCTGTCTCCTGTAATGGCCATGTAACTACAAGTTCAACATGGAAAATATATTTTAGATAAAAAAATGGCAGCATATCTAAATGCTTCAAAGTGCCATTCTCACTCATGTCTAAAAATTCTAACATAAAGATCTATCAAGTGGTCAAAGAGTTCTGGTTGGTGTGTAGGGACTAGGATAATTTTTCTGGTTTGTAGATAAGGTTATGGGTGGTGGCTAGCTGGGATAGAGTTAATATGGTAATCTTGTCCAGTATAGTTGTCTGGGAGCTAGATAGTTCTGGGTTTTATAAGGTAGGTTTGATGCATGTTTCACTACTTTGTTATAATGTTGTTCAAGGAGATTGGTTTGGGTTATTTGTAGATTTATATATAATATGGGAGATTCATACAGAAGATTCGAGAGTAGGAAAGTTGAGGAAATTAATTTCCTTGCACTGTTGGAAGGAATAGTTTGGCTCTGTAAAGGTTGTCCGATGTTTTTTTTATTGACTCTTATGTGGTGATCAAATGGGTATACATTCATTTGTGCGAGGGCACATTTCCGAATGGCCGTATACGTGAAACATTTAGCCGAATTCCATTACGCCGACATCCCAAAATGTTGTATGAATATTGAACTTTGACATTCCCAATCACTCCACCACCAAAACGAGTGCTACCATGGGTCAAAAAGGGGGCGAGGTTTTGTAATTTGGCGATTTGGTTTTCGCAATTTTCGAACTTCGCGATTCGCAGTTTGCGGAAGCAGTGTCTCAGATGTGGCCTCCAAACATTTGAAGGTAAACCGGTCAAATGTCATGTTTTTGTCAATGATGATACCTAGAAGCTTAGTGTGGGATGCTTGTTCATTATGGTGTTATTTGTGGAGGTTAAAGTCAAAGCGGTTTTCTCAGTGGATGCATATTTTGGGGTAAATAGGATAATCTTGGGTTTTTTGGTGTTAAAAAGTAAATGTGAATCTGACGGTTATGACTCAATTAATGTAAGGAATTCCTGAGTTACCACTTGAAGATCGTTTATATTTTTGGCTGAGCAGATGAGGGTTGAGTCATTTTTGTACTGGATTATGATTGTGTGCTAACTAGCAAAGTTTAAGTCATTTACGAGTATGTTGAAAAGGAGATGACCCAAAATGGATCCTTGAGGGACTCCCACAGATATGAGTAGGAAAGGAGAGATGTAGTTTTGCCATTTGACAGCCTGTTGTCTGAAGGCTAAGTGGCTAACAAACCAGGAGAAACATGCTGACTGTAGGCCCTGGGAACCCAGTTTGTTTAATAATTTATTTCTGGAGACAGTATCTAAAGATTTTCAGAGGTCAATAAACACTGCAGATACTAAGTTGTTGCTGTTTCTGTTCAACTAATGCCTATTAGAAAGTTAAGGAGGGCTTTGTTGGTACTGTGGTGGGGGGCAGAACTCATACTGGGCAGGTGATATCAGGTTATTTTTTTAGACAGTTAATAATTTGTGTTTGGACACATTTTTCAAGTATTTTTCCTGAAGTGGGAAGGATGGCTATGGGTCCTCATTTGAAAGGTCTGTGGAGTTGCCTCATATATGTAGCGGTAGTATATTTTTCCATATAGAAGGAACATAGCCTTATTTGATAAATTAGTTTGACTTTGAGGTATTCTCCTAGTAGGTCATCAGGGGCAATGGTGGTAAGTTTTAATTTGACTATAATGGTTAAAGTGTTTACTTCACAGTGACAAGGTACAGGGTTTGTTTCTCACCTTTGCAAGAGAAATTGGCTAGACTTAAAATGATCCACAAGGGCCGCTAGACTATTACTTGTTAACTTATGAATAGAATTTTTTGTGGAGAATGTGGGTATGAAATTGAATGAGATTGATTTATGGCATTGTGTAGATTCTGTGAAGTGGGTATTGAATTAGGTGGCAGTGTTTTCATACTAAGGGTTTACTGAGGGAGTTGATTGGGTGATGGTGCCATAATTGAGTAGCTGATAAATTAACGACCAGAAGAATTTGGGGTTGTTACATTTATTGACTGCAGGTTTTGTAATAGTATTTCTTGTCAGGTTTGATTTTTTGTTTGGAGATTCTTCTGAGGGATTTGCATTTTTGTAGGTTGGACTTGGATTTGTTATGGTTCTAGATTTTCCAAGCTGTATCTCTCAGTTTCTTAAGTTATTTAGTTTGTCTAGTCAGTAAAGGAGCTGGGTTTGCCTTGATTCTTTTAGTTCTTACTGGAGCTTGAGTATTTGATATATTTAGAAATAGTTGTTAAATATTACAACATTCTCATCTAGATGTAGTTTTTGTAAAATGCTCCATTTAACAGGTTTGAGATTTGACACAAAGCTTTCTTCGATGTAAGTGGATAGATGGTGCTTCTGGTTGTAGTGGAGCTGTTACTGTATGCTACTTCTGTCTCTTATGGAGAAGGTAGGAAGGGAGCCAGACAAGATGACCTTGCCTGGTGTATTAGTGAGCACCCAATCAATGGTGGATTTTGTATTACTAAATGTATTATACCTGGCTAAGGAGGAGATCATTTGGGTAAAACAGTATAGATTTATAGCATTGTTAATGGGGTTACTGTCAGCAGTTTTGCAGATGATGTTTAGATCACCCATAATTATGGTTTCTTGTATATTTGCTGAGGCATAATAAAGGAATTCCTCTGATATGCTTATATTATTACCCAGACCCCATGTGCAAAAATGGGAAAGGGGGTTGTGGATAGATGGATGGATGGATGGATGGATACAGATTTCTCTTATACAAATTAAATTAAATGTATTAAGTTTTAGCTAAGTTATTAGAATGTTAGCATTTTTGATGATGCTTTTTGGGGATAAAGAGATTCCAAACAGGTCTGTAGGTAGGAAAAAAGAGTAAGGTAGAATGAGGTTGCTTTGAAGCTGAAGACGTTCAGCAGTGAGATGCTGATGTAGTTGTGAAGGTTTATTACAGGTCTAAACTATGCAGGTGTGTTATTTGCTGAATATAAAGAAATCTGAAAGGATAAGATGAGGTAAAGGATGGTGACAAGTACATGTTAGGTGAGAGGAGTTACAGAATAGGTATAGCTGGGAGGTGGAGGGAAGTGGTGTATTGTAGGTAAGGCTGCTATTTTCTGTAAATATTTTTGCAGTTCACTCTGTGTTTTATTTCTTAATATAGTAAAGTGCTTTAAAATTAATATTAGTGATTTAAATTCACTTCATAAGCGTCATGTAGTTAACACACTTTTAGTCTACTAGAAAGCTGCAATTATCATAATCTAAGGAATAAAAGTGTAGCCAAACAAATATGTTGCTTTGGAAATTAAAGACAGGGACATGACTACAAGTGTTTAGCCCCCTGCAGAGGAATAAATGAATATTCTTTTTTAGCAAATACAAGGCTAGGATAGAAACTGCTTGACAGCGGGGAAAGGGGGAAGATAGGTGTCAGGGGATTCATTATTCTTCTTAAGGTAATTGGATAATAGGTTCATTCCATGGCCTGAGAAGTGATAGGCCCAGTTTCTTTTTTGCATCTTCATAGTGCACTGCAGCATCTGTGAGAGATAGTTGGAGGCCAGTCCCTTACTTAGAGGTGGTTCTAATGTATTCCCTGACTCCTGTCAAGACAGGGCTCTTCTGTCCTCTGAGTGACATGTCAGAACCTTCAAGACAGGGTTCTTCTGTCCTCTGAGTGACATGTCAGAACCTAGGAAATGATATTCAGTATTAATAAAGATGAGAGACCCTTCCATATATGGATAAAGCTTAGCACAAATCATGAATGACATACTTTTGATACCTCTGCTTCACTCAGCTGCAGCAGGCCCAAGCTTTTCTTTGAAGTTTCTTGAAACAGCTCAAGGAAAGGAAAGAAGTTAAACTTTGTGGATCCACACAGACCATAACGTGATGCTACTATACCTTGATCATTTGGGGGTTGTTAAAAGCAGATAGTACTAGAGGGACTAACCCATAATCATTTTACATGATGAAGTAAGAGAACATATTGTTTTAGGGGCCAGTGAGTTTTTATCCATTAACCCTTTAGGCTCACTCTCTGGCCAGATTAGTGGGAGTCTTTTAAGTTTCACCTGGGCAAGCTGTGCAAAGGAGGTAGATGGATAGTCCAACAGAAGATGAATTCTGACATTTGGATGTTTGTGAAAGAAGTGTCTGAACTATCAGAAATCTGTAGGATAACCTATTTTAAAAATAGAGATTTGTTGAAAGCTGTAAAGGGGAAAACTCTACCCAAAAAGAGTTGATATAAGGATCTGTACGTGAAGGATTAAATGTAGCCTTCACCAAGTATGGTGCTTCAAAATAATAAAGCACAAAATGTTTATTGCTGGAAGGTGGTGAAGCAAAGCCCACAATACAACCTGAGGGAATCAACTCATCTTCTAAAGCACACATTGATAATTTGTATAGGGAAATTATATTTCTGATTGTTGAATAAAAATGTGAACTTCCCTTTGCGCTAAGGTATGACACATGGATGACCTCTCTGCCCTCGAGCCTCTGCTTATTAGCTACTGAATGTTTGGCTAGGATCCTGCACCAGTATTAAAACTTTAAATTTAACTGTTAATTCTTCATGGATGATTGACTGTTCCTATTCAGAGCACTACACAAAGGAATCTCCTTCCTACTTAACATCATGCCACCATTAATATAATGTCAGATTAATAGATTCATGGATTTAGAGGTACTTGCTAGGCTTGCAGTTGAAATCATTAAGGACATAGTCCATATTACTAATTGCCCAAAAGTAGTGTCTGGTTAAGTGACTTGCTCAAGAACACACAGTAGGCAAATGGATGTAGAAAGAGTCAATCCATGTACCTTTTTGTTTTAGGAAGCTGGCCATTAACAGCCCAGAGCCTTAATCCTCAGCCCTGAAGGCCAGACAAAGGTCTGAAAATTAATATGAGGAAAACTATAATGCTCTCTGAACACACTGTTCTCAGGTCACTCAAAGCTTAGGCTGGTAATTCTTGGGATTTTGGATGATATAAAGTTTGCCACAAATATTTATGGATCAAGCTGCACCCCTGTTCTAGGCTCCTCAACAACCACTATATAGTAAAAAAATATATACACTCCATCTGGCTCCACCTCCTTGCACCATCTTAGTAATGGCTGCTAGCCTTAACCCTAATGCTGCCCTTTCCCTCAACCCTAACACTACACCTTACCTTCATAAAAAAAACTTCCTATAATACTGCCATTACACAAGTCACACTCAGACACACAAACATTCACAAATAACATTATATCTATCCACTAACCTAACACTGACCCTAACCCTAACATTCACAAACCTGCACACGAGCATACAATACCAATCCTTCACTCATCCCTGACCCTAAACTTAACTCACATATACACGCAAAAACATTTTCATCCTTCCAGTTCCACTTACCTGTCTCGACATTATACACCATCAACATTTCCACCTCTTGGCAATCTGTACCATCGACATTTAAAACATATCCCCTGCATTTGTCAAAGAAAAGGCATTCGACAAAATGCAGGGGACCCCCCCCCACGCACACACACACACACATATATATATATATATATATATATATATATATATATATATATATATATATATATATATATATATATATATATATATATATATATATATATATATATATATATATATATATATATATATCAGGTGGTTGAACTATCAAAAGTTTGACTGCAAAATAATCAAAAGCAAAATTAAAATTCACCATAAGGGAAAAATGCAAAAACATATATATATATATATATATATATAAATAAATACACACATATATATATATATATAGATATATATATATATATATATATATATATATATATATATATATATATATTTTTTTTTCAGGGGATCAATTCCCCCCATACACTCCCTCCATACCCTACAAATTATATACAACTCCAAGATCGCGCTACACTGGGGAAAAGGAAAATTCCCATTCCCTGCTGTACCACACAGTCTCATTCCTGTAATTACTGGTAATGTAATAACTGCATTTTCAAACCATTTTGATGGTATTGGCACTGTTCAAACACTTGATAGTAATATATATATATATATATATATATATATATATATATATAGATATATATGTATATATATATACACACACAGAGAGAGATGCATATGGGCCCCTGTTACAACATTGAATGCTTAGAACACTGATGTTCATAATCCCAAAACAGCAAAATGGCACAATACCAAAGTGTTGTAAGATCGAAGGTGAAAAGATTACACAGTGCAGGTGAGTGATTCTGGGAGATCATGGTATAGTCGTGTTTGGGGTTTTGCTCATTCTCAGCTGTAGTGCTATCTCAGAGCTGGTATATATAATTAGCAGGGGGTGTGTGGGGGGTGCAGGGGGTGGCTTGTCCCCTGCAAAAAAGTATATATTTAATGTTTTGTGTGCCAATGCTGCTATGCTTCAGTATTGTATTTAGCTATTCAGATTTTTTGACACTGTATAAATGGAAACTAAATTTTAAATATGAATGCATGGGAATACAGTCTAGTCAAAGTTATGACTAGTTGTGTGTCTATTAATCCACTTATCCTTTTATTGAAAAGATATATTGCCTACTTTAAAATATTTGCTTTCTGTTTATCATAACTACCACCTAGACAATTTAGTTGTTTTTCTGTCAGTCTTTTATTGATATATCTGTTGATTATCATGTACTATGTGGGAACGCGACCTGTTTTTTTTTTTTTGTTATAACAGTTGCAAATAAGTTTTTATACCAAATGTGACTGGTGGTCTGCCATAACAGGTGGTGTGGGAAAAGGGGGAGTGTCAAAGTATTGCAGTTTTAGTTGAAAATTCTGCTCCTTCTATAATCCTAGAAATGCAGATATATCTTCATGTGTGATATTCAAAACCTTTTGCTTTCTGTTGCAATTTTTTGAAAAAAAATAAAACTGCTGGGCTTCCTATTTGTCATCCAAGGGCAGCATAAAGAATTACTTTCAGCTAACAAGAGGAATCTGGAGGAGGAACTGCAGTTAAGCTTTTACATTTGAATTTAACTAGAAAGTCAAACATTTCTACTACCAAAGAATTACTGCTCACGAGCCATAAATTTTATTATCAGAGTGAAGCCACAACAAAATATTATTATATCTTGTTAAGCTTTAGCCATAATAAAATAAACTTAAGTCATTGGCAGATTAAAATATAATTTATTAAAAGAAAAACACACTTGCTGGAGACGGTACTCAGGAAGTAATGTCTTCCCAAACAAAAGAATTTATGATCTTTCTAAAGGAAAACTTTAACAAAGTAGTAAACTTTATCAGTCATATCACTGCTAGCATCCAACAGAAAAATGTTAACTAATACAGTTAATATTGCAGTTTATTCTTCAGACCATTACTAAATATTTAATGCAAATACACCAAGTTTAGTGAAAATAAATCTGCAATTTCTTATCTACATTTTTAGCTTAGTATGGAATAAGTTTCTTTTTACTATGTACTTTAGAAAGAATGCTGTCTCAGGGTCAGGAAATGAAACTTAACATTCTCTACTTTTCCATGTTTCCACTTAATGCTGTTGCAAACACATACATTAACCTTCTATGACAAAGAAAAAACAAACAAACAAAAAAAAAAATACTATCTTGTTTGCTCGTTTCCCACCTTTCCTAGCTAGTATAGTCCAGATCCCTGACTTTGCTGGTTTCAGTACTTTATTTTCTGTTTTCAGAGCTATCTAGACCTTGCTGTCTTAGAGGGAAGTCCTACTGCTTACAAGTGGGAGTGGTGAGCATTGTACTGCTTATTTAACACTTGAGGAGTGGTTTTGAGCTCTGAATTTGCAATTTTATTAGTCATTTTGGGCTGATTTCTATCCCTTTCAACTTTCTAGCTTAAAAGTCTGTGTGTTTGTGCATTTGTTGCACTGCGCAGCACAGTGGGGCTACGGTTAAACTATTCCAGGTGCCAGAAAGTCTGCTCTTCAAATTTTCCCTTAGAACTAGCTGGTTTCTCAGTAGTAGCACTAAAATATGAACCCCTGTGACTAGCACTTGCTCTAGAACCTGCTAGAAAGCAATAGGAAGCCCTAAACTGATACAAGCACTCAACTCTCCTAGTTAATAAGGAGAAATTAATCATAGGCACTAAACAGCCTATAACTGCAAATTAACTTGCAAAGGTAAGGGAAAACTGCTCTTGTACTTTACAAAAAAGCACCTAAACAGGCATGTCCAAGGCTCGGCTTCCAGTGATTTCTCCTGTCCACTTGGTGAATCTGGGCATACTGGGGCAATGCAGCAACTACCTCATGTAC
Organism: Protopterus annectens; assembly: GCF_019279795.1. Taxonomy (NCBI): domain Eukaryota; kingdom Metazoa; phylum Chordata; order Ceratodontiformes; family Protopteridae; genus Protopterus; species Protopterus annectens. The sequence goes on along the minus strand of NC_056737.1, from coordinate 1,529,615,573 downwards.
ACAGACAACTCTCTCTCCTCCTACCACCCAACACTAGAACCTGTGAGAGATGCACTTACATAGCCAAACTGGAAGCAAAGCTCTCTCCAGCCAAAATTGTGCTAGACAGTCAAGAGGAGAAGGTTAATACCTGCACTACACTTCAAGCAACACATAGCCCTTCAGAATCCACGCCATCAACACCCACACATAGCAACACTAAACCCACATATGCGGAGGCCCTTAACATTAACCTGCCCAAGCAACAAGGACCTCCGAAGCTGAAAAGCAAACAAACACCAGTCACAACCAAAGTGACACATAGCTCACAACACCAGTGTGCCACCATACAACAGCCCCTAAGGCAAGACAATGTACCTAACACTTTAGTCATAGGTGACTCTATAGTCAGGCACACTGATGTCCCACTCACCAGGCTGAGCAAGGAGAAAGTTACAGTCAGCTGCCTGTCAGGTGCCAGGATCCACCATTTAACGCATGCACTCAAGTCACTCCACAACAAGTACAAATACAACTCTGTCATTGCCCATGTTGGAGTGAATGACTTGAGACGTACCTCCCTGGACTACATGAAAAGAGACATGGAAGAGCTCTCGGATCATGTGGCCCAGGCAGGTATGACCCTAGCCCTGAGTAGCATCCTGCCTTCACCCAGAATGATATCACAGTATAAGGACAAAATGATTGACTTCAACAATTGGCTAAGCTTCTGGTGTCATTCAAAGGGGATCCAGTATCTGTCTGCCTGGGATGACATGATCGACAAACCACGATGCTTTGCCAGAGATGGTCTGCACCTGTCACCCCTGGGATTCAGATTACTGGCTAAAGCTCTTGCCACCCCTATAGTGCCTTTTTTAGGTAAGGTTCAAAGGACAAAACCACCACCATAACAAACAGATACAAGCATGCAAAATCAGAAGGTAATGCTACTCAATGCTAGAAGTCTAAACCTCAAAATGCACTCTCTCGAGGCACTCCTAAAAATGGAGCACATCGATATCTGTGCAGTAACTGAGACCTGGTTCAAGATTCCAGAGAGGACCCCTGCAATACCATGCTACAACTCTTGCCACACATTTTGACCACCAAACCAAGACTGAAACACTAAAGGTGGAGGAGTGTCCATATTCACCAAGGATATTCACACATCCAGGCTAGTTGCCCAACACAATGCATCTGAAATTCTCCAGGTGCAACTAACACTAGGTAAGAACGCAATCCAAATTTTAGCTTGCTACAGATCCCCCATCATGCCCCAAGATTCTCACTACACCTTTTTAAACATACTGGAAAATATTAAGATACAACCAAGCACCCTAATACTGGGTGATTTCAGCTACCCTGCCATTAACTGGGAAACCATCTCAGGTACCAACAACTTTTCCCAATGGTTCTTGGAATTAAATTCAAGCAACACATAGCCCTGGATCAACTAATCCATTGTCCAACCAGGGGCTCCAATATCCTAGACCTGGTCATTACCAACATGGGAGACAGATGATCCACACCAGTGGAGACCCCCTCATTGGCCAGGTCTGACCATAAGCAAATCACCCTTGACATCCACATCACACCCCCACCCCCCAGTAAGGAAACCTCTGTAAAAAAAACTTCTCCAAAGCCAACTTTATGCTACTTAAGTCAGAAGTGACAAACTTCACGGTACCCATGCAGATGGGAGCTGAAAGTTTGACTGCTGAATCTTACACTAAGGCACTGTACGAGCACATCCACTCATGCATGAATTGTGCCATCCCAAATAGTACCAAGACGCTCTCCTCCAAAAAAGCAAGCCAATCTGGTGGTCCCCTGCCATAAACAAACTATACAACAGAAGGAAGAAACTGTTGCAGAAAAGAGGAAAATCCCAGGATGCAAAAAACTCCCTCACCAGCCTCAGTAAGAAGCTAAGATCCCTCATAAAATCCTCCAAAGCTAGTTACGAAAATAAAATTGCCAAAGATTCCAAAGATAACCACAAGGCATTCTATAGGTATGTCGAGAATCTAAATGGCAATGCTCAGATCTGCTCTGAGCTACGACAGAATGGCATTAAATATACTGATCCCAAGGATATTGCCAATATCCTGGCAGATCGATTCAGTGCCAACTTCACCCCCCTCTCAGCCCCTAAAGGGCCCATCTCAATACCAAAAGACTGCCAAATTATGGTAATAATGGCCACACAGGTAGAAACCGCACTCTCCAAAGCTAAGAATACAGCATCCATGGGACCAGATGACATCCCGGGCTCTGTACTACATGAACTACAAAATGAACTGGCACCTCAACTAAGTGCCATGTTTAATCATAGCCTCACTTCAGGCTTCGTGCCTATTGAGTGGCGCACAGCTACAGTTATCCCACTCCACAAGGGGGGATCCACGTTGGATCCCGGGAACTACCATCCCATCAGTCTGATGAACTTGATCTGCAAGGGCATGGAACGCATTATCATGGAACTTATAAACAAAGACATTGGCAACCTTCAAACACTAGACCCCACTCAGTTTGGGTTTGGGAAGGGCCAATCTTGTCTCCTGAACCTGATTGACTACTTGAAATCAGTCTCCAGAGCGTGGATGAGGATAAGGCAGTCCACACCACCTATCTGGACCTCACCATGGCCTTCAACACCATCCCCCACTCTGGAATCATAGATAAACTTACTAAGCTGGGCATAAATCCTTACATCACTCAATGGGTTGCCAACTGTCTTACTGACAGAACCCACTCTGTAAAAGTAGCCAACTCAAAATCCAGCTCCAGACAAATGACAAGTGGAGTACCTCAGGGTTCAGTCCTGGGACCACTTGTGTTTGGCATTTACTTCTCTGAAGTACAGGCCAACACTAAGGGACGCTGGCTAACAAAAGTTCGCAGATGACTGCAAACTGGGAGCCATTACTGAATCCCCAAATGATGTCGATGTTCTACAAAAGGGCCTTACAGAAACAGATGCTTGGTGTCAGAGCCATAGGCTCAAGCTTAATGCCAAGAAATGTATAGTTATCCCCTTTGGAAAAAAACATGTACCCATGAATTACCACATAAGTGGCAGTACATTAAACAATGAAAATGTGATGAGAGACTTAGGGACACAGGTGGACAGTGGTCTCACCTTCGATAACCACATCACCACAACAGTCAGAAAATCCTACTATGTGGCACACCTCATCACTAAGGGCTTTTCATCTAGAAAAAAGGAGGTTATTGTCCCACTGTACTCATCCCTCATTAGACCCATTATAGAGTACAATGCCCCCTTTGGTATGTACCTCACAAGACATCTGCAACAGCTGGAAAGGCCGCAGAAATACCTCACTAAAAGAATCACAGGCATAAAGCAGATGCCCTATGCTGACCGTCTAAAAAAAACTCCAGCTATACTCTGTGGCATATCGTCTACTCAGAGGCGATCTCTGCTTAACATACAAGGCCACGTCAAACCCTGAGCTGTTGGACATGCTCCACTTAAAGAAATCCCAATCTGTCAGAGCCACATGCTCCAGGAATCTAAACCTTGTCATCACAATGAACAAAACATGCTGGAGGGATGGGTTCCTGACCCAGAGACTCCCCATACTCTGGAATAGACTGCCCATACATGTCAAGCAGAGTGCCTCCTTGGACCTCTTCAAAAGGAACCTGGACAGTTGGATGGGAGATAGGAAATTCACCCCGGGGATCACGTCAGTCACCCTGCTAGACAGGGGCTCAGGGAATAAATATTGTGGGAAGAAATATCCGGGGAATTGTTTGGCTAGGCTTGTATAGGCCCTAGGGTTGATAGTCTAGTACCAACCTATGAACCTATACATACACTAGCTTTCTCGGACATATGCAATTTCCTTTTAACACTTTACAATCCCTCATTTAATGCTTGGAAAGCCTCACACTGATATCCTAAAACATCATTTACACTTTAAATTGTCATACATTTTTCCAAAACTTTAGAAAACTAGTTCTTCATTTTCAATTGCTATTTGACTTTTTTTGACAAGATCCGTAAGTAGCACATTTTTAAAATCATTAACATGCAAATTCTGTAACAATGGGTTTCATCGAGTTGCAATGAGTTTGGTTATTAAAGCTTTGCATAAAAATAAAAGTAAAAACACAATCATAATAATAATAATAATAATAATAATAACAATAAGCATAATAAATTTCAACAAACTGCCCCTCCCCAATACTGAAAACAAATTCTTTGGTATCTGACATGTCAGCCATTTTTTGGACAATTTCCTAATGACTATGTATTGCGTGCTTGTTATCGGGAATAAACGAACAGCATTCCTCATGCACAAGCAAGCACATACCTCCCTTTGACCCAAATATGAAATCAAGAACCATTTGATTTTGGAGTACAGTACTAATGTACACAAGGCACTCAGCTCTAGAATAATCAAATTAACAGTTTCAAATGTTGTGTTACTTAACACTTCTAATAGCTTAGAGAGTACCCAAATTAATTTTACAATCCCATAAGCAGATAATATCGCAGCCCCAGAAATAACATCAACAGCAAGGCCCATATAAGAACGTCCTTTACATGCTGCTTGTTCTAAATCATGATGATAAATCCACAAAACATCAACCTTTCCAGTCAGACTATTTACAGTCTGAATATCTCCTGTATTACAAATTTTGCCACTGGGCAGGCATCTACATGTCAAGTGGTTGGAAGAACTCTCCCAATATAACAACACCCCAACCAATTTGCTGGCAGCTAAGGGCATGCTAGACTGCCACAAATAAAATAAAAGTCCTTCAGCATGACCATACATCTTATTTCACTTACACTATACATTCTTCAAGTAATACTACATTTGCTCTGTCCAAACTTCACAGTCACATTTTTCTCAAAGCAAGTATATCCCTTGACAATCACTGAAAGTCTAAGTGCAGCAATTTTATTAAATGATGTGACATTATGCCATGAAGCATTTTTACCTAGTACCACTGATGAAAAAGCTGTCCCCGTATTAACCTCATTTACAGGTATTGGAAACAATAGGATACCTCCATCATAGGCAGTAGGTATGTGGGCACATACCCAACAGTTACTAACATTTAGAGTCTTAGCATATGTATTCAAGATGGCATGAAATTATTGAAATTTGGATGCCACTCTACTGATTTCTGGCCAGATTTTATAAATCATGCTATTTTTCTGTTAAGAAATTAAGCAGTACTTACAGTTTCAGCAGGGATCAGAAAATGTAGTAGTAGAACAAAAATAACAATTGCAGTCATCACAGCAACAGTCAGGCATGAATGGCAAGCTAGGCGGGGTCAGAGTGGGTTTTCAAAGATTTCTAGGCACAAATTCATTTTGCAATGAATAGCTTGCTGCTGTACTCCAAACATACTCCATAAAGCTTACTATTGTAGATTAGCCCTCGCAAGCGGTGTTTGGTCACCTGACTCAGGGAAAATGTCCTGACAGTTTTAGTTGTCGGTTCTGTTCCAAGTCTCTCTGTTTTTTCTTCTGGTACGAGTGGAAACTGGTTCATCATCAGACAAGGCTGCAGAAAGTAGGTTGAAGGGAACTGGTTGGCTTCCTTCATTTAGCACTGCTTTTCAGACATGGGAGATATGGATCCATATTGGAGACCCTTCAAGTCTAATAGCTGCAGCTGTGATGAGGAGTACCAGAAATGGACCTTTCCATTCAGGCTGAAGGGTATGTCATCTGTAGAAGGAATGAACAAACACCCAATCTCCTGGGTTGACATCATGTGTTGCACCAGGATCAAGCTGGAGCTGGACAGAGATAACTTGTGAATTAAGATACTGCAGGACAGAAATAAGTTGTTTACAATAAGTAAGCATTGTTTCATCAACTAACTGCAGATCAAGATTTGCAGTAAGGGTGTGGCTGACATCCTCATAGGGAATCCCATGAGGATTTTATGAGGGGAGAACTTTCTAGGTGCACTGATTGCACTGTGGATAGCAAGTAAAACTAGGGGTAAAGCCTCTGGCCATTTTAGATACATTTCTGCAGTAAGTTTTGCTAACTTGGTTTTCAAAGTTAGATTCATTCTTTCTACCATGCTTGAAGCCTGAGGTCTGTGTGGACAGTAATACTGCATCTGAATATTTAGAACTTTACAGATTTGTTGATAATCTGACTTGTGAAATGAATACCTCTAGATGACTGAATACAACATGGTAACCCAAAATGGAGTATAAACTCATACAAAATCTTCTCGGCCACTGAGGCCTCATCATTTTTGATGCATAGGTATACTTCTACATCAATCAAAACTAGTACATATATTCTATGACATCACACTGTATACAGCAAAAGGGTCCCCGTGGCTTTTTAATATGCCCTGTGGGAACAGTTATAGATTTAGAAACATTAAATTGAAGACATGTATTACATGTTTGTACAATATGTTGGAACAACTTCTGAAATGTAAGGGGCATACCATTCAGTCAAAATCTTATTAAAGCATTCTTTTTCCCAGATGGGAAGGCCAATGGTAAGCACATGCCAATTACAGTAAAAAAGTTTGTGATGGTACTAACCTTCCATCTGGATGGTGCCAAAGTAATTCCAGGGAATGACAGCAGCCATCACAGATCTGCCTTACCCTTTCAGAGTCGTCAGCTTCTTTCTGAACAGGATTTAACAAAGCAGCCTGCCTTGCAGCTCTGTCAGCAAAGGTATTTCATACTGATTCAAATTAAGTATCTGATCTAGGAGTGACACATTTAACAACAGCTATTTCCTTTGGGAGAAGCAGGGCAACTAATAACTCATTGACAAAAACTGCAGTTTTACCTTCTTTCTCTGCAGAGGTTAAATAACCTATTTCCCTCCATAGATTTCCAAAATCATGAACCACTCCACAAGAGTATCTGGAATCACTGTACACAGAAACAGTCTTTCCCTGTGCTGGCTTGCAAGCTTCAGTAATTGGTACTTATTCAGCTACTTGAGCTGAAACATTTCCCTGCAATTGTCCAGTCAATAATACTTGACCAATAGTACAGACCACAAAAGTGTCTGTCAATTGTCCGCCTTCCCTTCTGATGCACGACGAACAAAATTAAGTCAGGGCTCTGCAGAGGAGTATCTCAGAGATCATGTCTAGCAGGAAGCACATTGCTAACAACAAAAACACAGTCATGAAGTTTACCTTCATCAGCAGTAGTGATAAGAGAGGCTGCATTCAAGTGGCAGAAAGATATTGTGTTTAGTCCTTTAATAACAAAGCATTAACAGCATGTGGAATTACAACAAAAGTATCATGACCCAGAGTAATTGCTGCTGCCATATCAACTAATCGGGCAGTTGTGGCTACAGTTCTAAGGCAAGGGGAAAGTGTGGCTGCTACTGGATCAAGATTTGTACTGTAATACGCAACTGGTCTAAAGCCATTATTCCTTTTCTGTGCTAATAATCCTAATGCTAACTTGTTGCATTCACAGCAGAAAAGTAAGGATACTTTAGAATAGTCTGGCAGTCCTAATGCTGGAGGATTTGAAAGACGTGATTTTAACTGAATAAAAGCTTGTTCATGGCATGCTTGTCATGAAAGGGGTTTGGGGTGTCCTTTTTCAATAGTTCTAGTAAAGGTTTAATTATTTTAGCATAGTTGGATATCCATTGTCTATGATAGCCTGCTAAACCAACAAATGCTCTAAGTTGTTTTAAAGTAGTAAGTCTTGGTGCTGTCTGTATAGCTGCAATGTGAAAGGGCAACATGTGTTGTGCCTTTTCAGAGATTGGATGTCCTAAATACTGCACTCGTGGTTGCCAAAGCTTAACCTTAGATCAGTTTACTTTAAATCTTAACTCAGGTAGTTTAGTTAACAAGAAAACATTATCAGTCTGTCAGTCAGCAAAACAATAAGATGCTATAAGAAGATCATCTATATACTGTATTGGGTCTACTTCACATAATTGAACATCCAAATGTCCAACTTTCATATGGCTGAGACCATATGATCGAACATTTGAATGTTCAAAAATGTGAAAAAAAAAAAAAAACTAAACAGTGCTAGCAGGGGGGCAAGCACCCCTGCAACCCCCACACCCCCTGCTATTTAAATATACCAACTCCGAGATCGCACTACATTGTGGTAAAGGGAAATCTTCCCTTTCTGTGCTCTATGGAGATCCCCATTCAGACCGTTCAAACTTTTAAAAGTTCAATCATATGGTCTCGGACATATGAAAGTTGAGCTTTTAAAAGTTTGACCTTCTGAAGGGGACCCACTGTACTAAGGCAGACCCACAAGGTAACTGCATTTTATCTAACTGCTTTTTCATTTCCCTTGAAAATAAGGTGGGTGATTCTACATATCCTTGGGATAAGTGTGCCCATGTGTATTTCTGTCCTCTATATGTAAGTGCAAACAAATACTTACTATCAGGGTGCACTGGGAGAGAAAAGAAAGCTGGGGAAATATCAGTAACCAAAAAGGTGATAGCAGAAGGGGGAATTGAGCTAAGAATAGTTGCTAGTTTAGGTACTACAGGAAAAGCAGGCTCAGCTACTGCATTCACAAATCTCAGATCTAGACATGTCTTTGCCAGGTTTCTTAACTGGCAAAATGAATGAGTGTATTACAAGGACTTCTAGGAGGAATAATTATGCTTTGTTGCAGCAATGCTGAAATACCTGGTTCAATTCCTGCTTCTGCTCCTGTGGAAAGAAGATATTGTGCTACCACAGGCGGGTCCATGAGGTTTTAAAGTAATTTGCACTGGTGTAGCATCTCTAATAAGTCCTACCTGATTTTCATGGACTGTCCATAAGTGTGAAGGAATTCTATTTAGTAATTCTGCATTTGATGGCTGTACAGGTTCTGTGTCAGTAAGAAAAGAAAAGAGCATTTCCGTATTTCAAACACCTGCAGCAGCACACATCTGCATCACTGGAGACTCATTGGGAGCATTTAAGTATATTCCATCTGGTGTACCAGATATTGTACATTGCAACTTACAGAGAAGATTCTTACCTAAAAGATTAAGGGGTGCAGAGGTTTCAATGAGAAAAGCATGTTGGTCTGTCAATGGTCCCAGCTGAATGAGAACTGAAACTGTCTTGGGGTAGTCCAAAGAGGCTCCTGACACACTAACTCCTTGCACTGAGGTGCGGGATAAAGGGAGATTCTTGGCTGTGGAAACATTTAACATTGATCTAGGAGCTCCAGTATCTATTAGAAAGGGAATATTGCTGTCTTGAACTTTAATGCTAATGAATGCCCCTTTCTGGTGTACAGGTATGAAAGGAAATAGCTGTGATTTCTGTTCATGGCTATCCTATTTATCTTGTTGTCAGGCTGGTGGGTGCCAAGGAATGTTCCATGTAGGAGGTTGTTGCCTCACATTTTGGTGGATATTTTGCTGACCTTGTGGTGGCAGCTGATTATTAAATGGATTGTTAGACTGTTCTCAGGATTTAATAAACTCCATGTAAGAATAGTGTAATTCCTACACGGAGTGTATCATGCCATGTCTGCAGCTCCTCCTCGGCAGCGCACCTTGCATATTAATGAAGGAGCACTACTGAGGGACAGCCATGTACACAGTTACTGAATAAGTTCTAGGGGGGTATGTTACAGTCCTCACAGATTTGTAACAAACCCCCTGCACTGTGAAAGTGCCATACAGCAGTATAACATTTCAGAAAGTGTCCTTGGACATTTAATTATATAGTGATTCAGTTATTTATCACAGGGGGGGGTGTTACAGTGTCCATAACACACCCATCCACTGTTAAAGTGCCGTACAGCACTAAGAGAATTATAGAAAGTGTTCCTGGACTCTTATGCATTTAATTATTTATGTATGTCACACAGGGGGTGTGTTACAGTGCCCATAACATACCCCCTGCACTGTCAAAGCACCAGAAAACACTAAAAGAATTATAGAAAGTGTCTTCAGACACTTATGTATTTAATAATTTATCTATGTTGTACAGGGGGTGTGTTACAGTGTCTGTAACACACCCCCTGCACTAAGTGCCAGACAGCACTAAAAGAATATAGAAAGTGTCGTCAGACACTTATGTATTTAATTATTTATCAGTGTCACATGAGGGGGTGTGTTACTGTGTCCGTAACACACCCCCTTCACTGTCAAAGTGCTGGATGGCACTAAAAGAATATAGAAAGTGTCCTCAGACACTTATATATGTATTTATTTATGTATGTCATGCAGGGGGCCATGTTAGTGTCAGTAACACCCCCCTGTACTGTCAGAGTGCCATAAGGCATGGAAATCAAATGTGAGTTTCTCTTTTAAGCTTATTTATTTTGTTTTAATTTTTTTTTAATTTTTGTTAAGTTTAAGCATAGCTGAGCATGCTTGTGTGGCATAGCGGGTTGCTTAGCAGTGCTTAAACATAACGAAAAGCTATATAGAAATGTATAGCTGAAATCTTCACAGTTGAGTTAGCGGAATTGTTAGAGGCATGGCTTCATGTGTAGTAGTTGCATGGTTCAAATACCACAACAGGCCATTCAGCTTTTACATTGGAAAGCATTCCTATTAATATTTCTATTTTTGTTTCTCGTAGTTCTTGATATTTGTCAACCAGGTTAGTGCAGCTGGTCCAGACTCCCAGTGTCTGTGGAGATATGAGGTGAAAACCTCCAGTTAAACACAAGTGTCCAATACAGTTCAGTCACACACCAAGGTAATGTAATTAAAGTACATAGGTTGAGGTCATGTAAAGTAAAATACAAACACATAATAATAAAGTATCAGTAATGAGTAATTAATATTGATATATATTTGTGTTATGTAAAAGTCTTGGTTGCCCTTATCTAAATTGTGCTAAGCACTGCTAAGCCAACCTAAGCAATGCTTAAACAAGACCTGTCTGAGCAATACTTAGAACACTTAGCTCTGCTTAGTTGGTTTGAGCATTGCTACACAGTCCTATTCTAAGCAGTCCTCAGCTAAACTAAGCAGATTTGTGCACCACTAAGCACTGCTAAACATTTGCCACATTAAGCACTGCTCAACTTAGCTTATTGAGTTTGTGTTAAAATGGTCTAATAGTGGCAAAGGGCAGGAAAATAGAATTATTTAAGCTGCAGTGGTGGGAATACAGCCAGAACCTGTTGGAGTTTAATCACTGCAGGAGCTATGTCTGGAGTAGGAGAGGGAGCATGCTTTCAGGCACAGTGCTGGGGCATGTTGGAGTCTAGGGTTATGCTTGGACTTGTAGTGAAAGACCATAACTCCAGATTGCTGCAGGGTCACTACCAAAAGTCAGAGGCCTAGGACCATCAGGCGCATGACCTCACCAATGACGCTGGAATCCCCCACACTGGTGAACAGGTCCATGACCATTATGATGACCTGAAACAAAGGAAGGGGGAGCTCTTGGCTCATTGGACCCAAGATGCTTGGGACCAGAATGCCCCAGTAGTTTGTAAGTATAGAAATTGGTGATTTATCATATTGTAGTATGAATATCTGATAGGCAGGTATGCATAATGGTGTATTTTCCCCACACAGCTGCAGAGGAGAGGACTCTCAATTTTAGAGGCCCACGTTGGGTGCCTAGCAAGGATGCACTGATGGTGTGGTGAGTTTAGATCTATCTTGCAATATATACTACAATAAATAAGAAATACTACATTGTTTACTGCCAGTAGGTATAATGTGTTCTGACTGTACTGCAATAAATGTGTGCTTAGACCCACATTGATATATCTGAGTAATGCCAGGTACTGTGCAATGTAGATGAAGGCACCAAACAAGATACTATTGATGAAAGAAAGCTAATACTGTAGTAATAGTGTGTAGGAATGACATAAGTATATACTGTATTAATAATAACGATCTTGCACTAAAGTAAACTGTGATTGAAACTGCCAAGGTAATAAATGACATTCATTCATCATCTACAGAATATACATTACAACTGCACGCAACATTTTGAATGTAATAAACAACTGTGTCATGCCACCTTCAATAAAGTTTTTTCCTCCAAGTGTTGTGTTTATTCTGGTCTGTTGTAGAACTCCAATTGTCCAAGTGCACCACAGCAAATATGGCTATGACACCATGAAGTGACTGGAGTTTGGCTGATAAAGAACTGTTATGCTAAAGTGCAGATGTGGAGCTTTACAACAAGATAGAATGCAATTTGATATATGTTCTGCACTAAGATCTGCACATTGAATAGTAATGTGCAATGTATTATAGTGTGTTTCCTTCAGGATTGTCTTGTATTAACCTTTGCATTTCAGCTATATGTATTCCTGAATGTAGGTACACTGATGCAGGCAAGTATGAGACAATAATTGCATGAAGACTGCAAATATACCACGTGCAAATGTACATGGGTCGGGTATGCAACCCAGCACCTGGATATGGTCTGTACAGATCACACATATTCCCATCCGCTAGGAGTTAAATGTAAACACCTGCATTCCAATTATTAATACACACTTCCCCTACTCTCTGTGTCATGCATAAATGTCATGCATGTATATTCAACTGTCACTGGAGTCTTCTGTGACACTCTACCTATATTACCAGGTCAGACTTTGTAACCAAGTGAGCTTTAGACACAAGTCAGTCAACCAGCACACAGCAGTGACCCAGTAGCTCAGTGTGATAATAAATACATATGTTGTTCACTTTTGCACACACAGACCAGGGTTTGAATCCAGGAGCCGGTACTAAGATGTATTTATAGTAACAGACAAGTAGACTTGACTATTTCTACAAACTGTCATGTAGTGTTAACAGCTATTTTCTCTGCAGGGCTTATAGGTAAAGAAATGTTGTACTCGCTGTATGAAGGGTATACTAATAAACTGTGTCCTGATTCATTAGTGTGCAAACAGAAGTGCTCAGCAAGTTGATAAGACTCCATTAAATAAAATGTCAGGCAGTACATTAGTACTCCAACTCAATTAGACAAATTAAATGTTCTACTGTTGGTACGGCTGTATGCCTGATGTGTCTGAGAATGTGTGCCGATACTCCAACCCCATGCCTACAAATGACAGCAGGATAGGTATATACACCTTGCATTGTGCCGGATGCATGTCTCTCAAGTGTCACACTGTCATGGCTCATGATCACTGTTGCCATTAACCTTGGACACAGATATAACTCCATTTGAAGTATGCCAGTAGCACACTCACACAACATCAGTGCGGGGTATACCTTGTTAGTCATATATGTTACTCTGACATATACAAGTCCCCTGTAGTGATGTACTTATAGTTCTTACAGCTTTGCCCATACCATTCCATGTTGACAGCTTGAGAGGTATGTATGCGCTACACAAACTTTAGGGCACATGTAGATGTAAAGTAAGAGCAGACCTGTAGAGTATTGAGCAGTACTGTTGCGAAAAGTATAGCCTATATAGAATGTTCCCCCCACCCCTTATCTGCATCACAAATTATTACTGTTATTCTATGGGTATGGTTTAATTTTCACATATATTGTTCTCAAAACACTTGTGTTGTATTATTGGTTATATATTTCAATGGTTACATACTAACTTACCTTGTTGAAATACCACCATTGTTGGCCTTTTGTTGTAACTGTTACTGGCATGCTGTTACAATAATGACCGTTATTCTATGCCTGTGTTCTGTATGCTATGCAATTCTATTGCTCTGGGTTAATTGCAACACCCATGCATGCTGTTATAACTAACATTGAAATGTTTTGTTCATGACTAACCTATACACTTTGACAAACCTCAACACCATAGCATGTTTGGGTAGGTAGATCCCACTGGATGCACCTGACCCACCTCATCTGGCCAGGGCACTGGGTCTCAACATGTCTGGGACCCAACCCAGAGCTGCTTCTCCGCTGGTCCTGCACCACTCTTGGGTGGAACTGCCTCAGGAGATGGGGTCCATCCCCCCTGTGCAGGTGTGGAGAGGACCCTATCACCTGAAACCATTTTCCAGGTTGATACACAGGGCCATCCAGTGGGATTTGGATGGCCGACTGCACCAGATAGAGGGCAGACTGGCGCACCTCAAGAGGCAGGCTGGCCCCAGTGCCCAGCTCCCAGCACAGCCATTTTCAGGGCAGTGTTGACTCCCCATGGGTGGGGGTCTCAGTCCCAGTGTTGCCATCTGGGAGCACTTGGTTTTCTGATTCCCAACCACCCTCCCCATCCAAGGTGTTTATCCCTACCCCTGTCTGCTGTCTTGTCTGTCTCCCTCTCCCACCCAACTTACCTCCCCACATGTACCTATATCCCTACCGCAACATTCCACTCTCACCTTAAAAAAAATTGGGCATCTGTCCCCCCCAAAAAATATCACCCCATACATAGCTATCCATTTCACACACGTGTCCCCTGGACACAGCTAATTTGGTCTAAGTGGCTTCATAATGCATTTCTGTTGTCCTCACCCCTCTTTTTGGGGTTTGAGAGTCCAAATGCATGTGCAGAATCTGGAAACTTGTACAGCTTTTGCTGAAGAAAAAATGGAGAGCTACGGTTCTTTCTTACAGCTGTCCTGCCCATCCCTACCTGCTTTTCAGCTTGTTTTTCCCCCCTCCTACCTCCATTTCATCATTTTCCTATCACCCCATTTTCTTTTCTTATTTTTTAAAATTATTGTGGGTTTAATTAGGAGTAAGCGCCACTTGACATTGCAGAGTGGAATGCAAACCCACATAAACCCACCTAAAACTGCTTTAATTACCCTCTCTGATTCAGACACTGCTTTTCCCAGCAACAAAATAACCATCCCTGACAAATCTCGAACCCAGGAGCCTCTGCATTACAGTCAGAGCAACACACCAGTAGGCAAAGTCAGCTCTGGGGAGTTACTGGTGCTTTTGTAAATATATCATGCACTACAGTCATGTAATATTAGGGAAAAAAGACACCACAGCCAACTATTGAACCCAGGACACCACTAGGTCACCTGAGTTCTGGAGGGTAGCAACTGTTTTCACAAGCATATCCTGATTACCAATCACACACTACTCCTATATATACTGGGGCAAGTCACAGTGTACTTGGCCTCTGACACAAACACTGAACCAGTACACAGACAAATAAATGCTGATGGATGTATTGGAGGCCTACAATATCAGGTAGAGCTGACAACTGCACAGACTGTTGCTGAATGTCCACAGTTGTGACCCCCTATTTATGGCAGGGTTGTCATAAAATCTCTTTTGTGTGCTGACATACTGGCAAGGCAGTGCGGATTGGATTTACAGAATCATGACAGACAGCTCAGTGTCACACGTCATACCCATCTGAACACAAATGTCCAAGCTTAATCCTGTGTAACATACTGTATTGCATGCACATATGTCCTACAAATACACCTGCCATAATAATGACTCTGTAGCTCTGTTACATTCCTAACATGGGTCACATCTGGACACCCACAGTCCTGGCCCATAGCCCAGTCTGCGACATGACAACTACATGCATGTCAATATAACACAGGACTAACTGAACCTTTCAATGTCCAGCAAAACTGGTAGCACCTACCACAGTCACTGACACTCACAGTAGCATGTTAAAGGCCTGCAGGGTGGGGCACATTTCATAATTATGAATATGTGTTCTACCTGTTGCCTACCACGTTTTGGATGGATGGCACTATTATGTAACATATGCACCACAGGCACATACTTCACCTCTACTGCTATGGGTACCCTCTACTAGGCCATGCTGTGACACAACAGCTGACACTGCACCCTCACTGACAGTAACAGCCTGCTGTCTCCCAATGTCTTCACAGTGCCTAGCCTGACTGCAACAGCTGTGGCCTGCTACACATGCAGCAGTATGTCCAGCTACCTGCTACAGACCTAATATACCTCTGAAATACCTAGAACCGGAAATCCACACAACACCCATACATAAACGATTGGGGAGGGTGTTCAGCTGAAAGAGACATGTGTCCCAGTCTCCCCCTACAAGCATATACAGCTGATACACCAGCATCAACTTTAGTGGTATGCACATTCAGATGAAAAGGATGTATGACACTCACATCTGCCTGTCTCCTTACTCACCCCAACACACATTTAAACAGTACACTGCTACAGAATCTGAAAGTCTGTTAACAATGGCCAGACACAGCATGAAAAATGATAGACATAACACATCAATCCAAACAGTGGATAGTATTTCCACCTACCCTCTGTGATGCTGTAGCTCCCACAACTCCATAATGTCCTCCTCACAGGCCAGGAAAAGGGCAAGGCCCACATGAAGACCTTAATTATAGTGCTGTGTTGCCATGCCATTGCATAATGGAAAGGCAACCCAGCTGTTCTGGATGCAATTTGCAACTTGGTGTCACAGACTGGTGCACATGCAATCACCTGTTCATAAGCATTACCTATGAAAGACAAGCTGCTGCCTATAGTAAACATGTCTGACACTTTTTCCTGAAGACAGAGTGCAATTCTCTAAGATACTATAACTGGATTTCCTCTCACAAAGGAGTACAGCACTTTACCAGGTATATCATAGAATTAAGCATGTAATAGAATACAGATGGGAGGATGCAGTCATGGGAAATAGGAATTTAAACAGTAGGTCTCAACAACACTTCCTGGACTGACATGTTGCTGTTAGTCAGCTGTCCAGTACCTATGGCCATCCCTAATGGCTCTGTCTGCAGTGACATAGATCACAGCTCTAGCCACTGAGTAACCCCAGCAATGGTCAGCTCACATATGACTGCTACTGGATTGTCTGTTGTGCAATACTGACAGCAAGTACTGGTGGATACAGCTGACATATCACATCATTTACTGTCAGTGACCCCCTCTCAGTCAGTGAATGTCATATGGGATTAATTCAAAGATTTTCCAGGTCCCCCGGACCATTCCTGACATACTCTAGCTAGGTTACTGTGCACTCTACACCAGTATCTCATTGCCTGACACCTATAGCTAACATACCTGTTTTGCCCCTGCAGCAGGACAGCAGGTTATAGGTACTAGTAGTGAGGGGACGCTGGCTCTGGCTCAGCAGCAGTGTGTACATATTGAGCATACAATGTAAGGGAATGGATACAGTACCAGATATTCATGTACCGTTACTGTGTTTCCATGGGTTTGGCATGTCACAGACACATTACCCAAACTCTGGGGACAACCATCACGTATTGTCCAACTGGTGTCCAGCAATACGTATTTGTCAAGCAGGGGATCTACATCTATCAGACATCTGGATTCTGCAGATGCCAGGCACCTATGAGGAGGACACCCTACATCAGATATGCATGGAAACTCAGTTATTGTGTACCTCAGGTGGTGCTGGAATGCCCACATGCACTTGTAGTACCACTCACCTATTTGTCGGATATAGGCTGAAGTACATGGTACTGTAACATTGCCCATAGGGGACATCCAACAGTCGATGGGGTGATTGGTGTGGACACATAACAACACAGTCTATCACAGCACTAAGGCCATGTCTGGTATTCCTGGTACCATATGAGGTTACTAGGCTATGGGCCCCAAGCAGCCATATGCCTAGGCCAGATGTTAGCCCATGTATATGCAATTCAGCACCTGATGTCCCCATCCAACAGGGACACAGGTGGTATCCCAAGGGTGTATGTACAGTTAACCATCCTGTTATCCATGTTATGCCTACAAAGGTGTAAGTAACTACCCTGGTTGATGTAGACAGGGTGCCCATTCCATCCCAGAGTGATTGTGTGGGACATACATCGGAGCTGCCAACAAGCCCAGTTCAGGTCACACACGAGGCTGAGGGCATGTGTGCATGTGTTAACAGAGTGCGCATGACTTGTAAGTTAGATGTTTGCTGCCCTCATATTCTCTGGTGGGGAGCCTCTGTGATAGCCCCAGCTGCTGCATGTGCTGTGTGATGTGAATGATGAACAGATAATTTTACACATTAATGGCCCTCATTTGGGGAATATGAAGATTTGTATACCCCATGTCCCATGATGATATACCCTTACGTATGACATTGGCCATGTAGAAGGTTTACCTTACAATGGAAGCAACATTGTGTTGAAATGTCATGTTGTCAAAGACCTGTGTCCACAGCATCCTCACAAATGATTGCATGCCTAGGATGTAGTTAGTACTGTGATAATATGTGGGGATGTCACTTTCCCTATAGGGGTTCACACTGCATGTCCTGGTATGGGGCCTGAGGCCATGTGTCTGACAACAGTCATGTATCTATGCGAGACCCTCCTAGGCAGATGTCCACATCAGTAGGGAATCCATTGATGGCACACAGAATGCAGTCATCCGCAGACATGGCCAGACATAGGATAATGGCTGTTACATGCACCTGAGATGTGTACATCACACACAACAGAGGCCCAAACACAGAACAACAAGTTACACACCTAGTTTTGGTTCAATCACTTGAAGTGGATGTCCCTATGTATCAGTGCACCGGTGTGCTACATCTATGGTAACATATGGTGTGATGCATACTTGGGTGTGTTATATCTGTAATGGCCACATGGGTTATACTGTTATAGAGTTTGTCCAGGTCAAAGTAGGCAGATTGCACTGTCATCCCCCCATCCATGGCTTTGGTGACTGTGTCATAGAGGTCAACTGAATGCAACAGACTTAAACCCTTTCTTGACAAAGCCTACATGTGCATAATGGAGTGTGGGCAGCTCGCCAATGTCCTTGTTAATGAGGTTCACTATAAACTATGCTATGGCCTTGCAGAACAGCCTAGTTAGGCTACTCGGTCTATCATGTGACTGAATTGGGGATGGGCCACCTTAGTCTAAAGTGGTAACAGTGGTCGTCCATCAAATGGATGGGACAAAGGTGTCAGTCAGTCCTCCTTTGGATATGGTTCCTTATGGTGTTGCAAGGTTATGCTTGGGGTCATGTAGAATGCATCCTGTGATGTGAGGCTCCCATGGTAGATGTATACCATGACTACCATATGGCAGTGGTGACCTGTTCCCCACATATAGGAGACAGGGGATGTATTGTGGATATCTTGATGTACCCATGGGGAACACAAGGGTTGCAGCCTGCACTGACTGTCGGGCATCCAGTATGCTATACCAATGGCAGTGGTATAGCTGGTGTCCCTGAGCACCACAAATGAGCAGCTACAGGTGCTTCCTGTGCTGTTGCAGACATATGTGCAGTGGGGATATGACTGTGTGTACTGGATGTAAACAATGTAGGCTCTGTGTTTGTTATGCAGATTTGCAGGATGGATACCATTCTCATGCACACGCTAAGGAGACATTGCTCCAAAATGAGCACCTGCCCCTACTTTGTCTTGGGGAGCAGTATGTCATCCCTGTTATGGACAGTATGTATTGCAGATGTCCACCAGACAAAGGTATACATCCTAGCATTGGATGATGTAGGCCTGTCAGATATACCTGACTACATGAATCTATACATATGCACATACAGAACTTGTGTGTATGTGTGGATATTGGTGCCAGTCCTTAATGAGGGGTAGGGGGCTGTGAGGCTGTGTGTAACCCCCCAGGAGGATGTATTCAATGTTGGAGATGTATGTATGGCTGCTCTAGCTAGATGGATGTTGTGGGAGATGGTGATTGCAAATGTGACTGCATGACGGTTGTTTTACCATGGAGGATGACACTGTAGGGATGCGGCAGTGGTAACCCATGTTGTATAATGTCAACTGCAATATACCTTCACCTCATATGGGGTAGCCTCTGGCTGTACCAAGGTGTTTGTACATCCACTGTTGATGGCTTACTGGCCATTTGTGTGCTGGCATGGGTACGTCTTACAATGTATGTTAGGGTCATTTAACTGACACAGGATCAGGGTACATACCCGACACTGAATACAGTCGATGAGGTCCATATAGGCAGAATGGGCTTCCAGGTCACATGTAGTGGCCAGTAGCTAGCTGTGATTTGAATAGGTTTGTGCTAGCAATGGTGAACTGCCCCTGCAGTGTCCTTGTGCATCTTACTGCCTGTACAGTGTGGAGGTGTGCATGTGTTTCATATATATATGGAAACCCCATGTCCCACAGCATTACTGGCTACACTTAGGCTTCTGCATGTATGATAGGATGGTTGACCATCTAAGGCTGTGGTGCTCTTTGCACCTTTGAACCATGGTCTGTGTGACTGCACAGATCTATGCATTTCCCAGGGTTAAGAATGCTTGAAATGAGGGTGAAGTCATGTGTACACCTCTAGCATTTAGCAGTATGGCCTTCAATGTGTGCTGCACTGACACTTGTATGTTGGTAGTGGTAACTTCACCAATGTTACTAATGGAGTCACTATGGGGCTGGCGGGAACCACTGCCAGAGGCATGAAGACCAGTGAAGACAGATGGAGGCCATCTGTCACAGACCATCATGGTCTGTTTACCATATCATCCCAGCTCACTGGTACTGGAACTCCTGGAATATCACAGGAGAAATGTGGACATGTTAAGGTCAATCATTCCCTGATTGTATTGTGACATCTGTCTTGGTGACAGCATAATCCTGTGTAAGGCTAGAGACATACCTGCTTGGAACACATAACCAGTGTGCTCACTCATGTCTCACTGCATATAGTGCAGGGACATACACATCAGGTCAGGTCAGGCACACCACACCAACATGTACTGTGACAGACCCATGACAGTCCCTGTTGATGAGAGACAGCAGTGTGTATGCAATATGGCAGATTCTGTCACCTGTCACAACAGTAACGGTGACCATGTCCCCTATGTGTAACATGTTTAACAAGGGTTGATGCCTGTATGGCTGTGGGACACAGGTGTATGTCCAAGTGTATGTGCTGTGTATGGCTGTGGCATTCATGTGTGTCTTTGCCTAGGAGGTCCTCTTTGTTTGTGGATGTGTATGTTGAGGACCACTGCAGATATTTGTGTGTGTTGTGTAGCTGTGTGAGGTGTACTGATTGTGTTGACAACCTGTTTGTGGGCAGATATGTGGCATTAACAGGCAAAAAGCATGGACTGCAGATTACTACAGTCATTGCAACTCTCAAACAGTGTGTTCCTTGGTGGTGTTTGTAGATGGCTGTCCATCTGTATACATGAGG
The DNA here is from genome assembly GCF_019279795.1 of Protopterus annectens. Classification (NCBI taxonomy): domain Eukaryota; kingdom Metazoa; phylum Chordata; order Ceratodontiformes; family Protopteridae; genus Protopterus; species Protopterus annectens. The sequence continues at coordinate 1,529,594,546 of NC_056737.1, read as the reverse complement.
CAGGTGCTACACAGTGCCAGGACACCAATATCAACCACACTGACTGGGGCAACTGTAGCACATTGTCCAGCTATATAATCCAAAATATGAGGGAGGAAGGCCAGGGAGACCTGAGGGTTGGGGCTACAGAGCAGGTGATTACTAATACAGTAGGAAGTTGACACCACAGCAGGTCATGTAGACAGCCTATGACCAAGCAGTAATAGGTCCAACAGCTACATGCAGTGCAACACCTCATAGAACATGCAGCAGGTAGCATGAAACATTAGGATCAGGGAGGTAATGCATGCTGTAATGCTAGTATGTTGCCGATACCCACAGACATACTGTGCTGATAGATGGCAGGGGTATAATGTGGGGATTAGTGGTGGATATTGCTGGCAAAAGTGGATGTACAGGGTCTGTACATAATAGTGAGCAATGTATACAGTCCTGTGATGTGTTCCCCTGTTCATGTCTTTCAGGTGGGATGTACAGAAGATGCAGCTCCCCTTCTCAGAAGCAGAGATCACTGCAATTATTGATGCCCTGAGACTCCATCACCGGGTGCTGTTGGCAAGGAGCCACCAAAACCTGCAACAATGTGCTGCCCTGTGGGCAGAACTGGTAGCATCAGTGAATAATGTGGGCCACCGGGAAGGGAGCTATAAACACGTCTGACACCGTGCAACTAATCTCATACACCATGCACGTCAAAGGGCTGCAGCTGTGGCCAGGGACCATGCTGGCACAGGGGGAGGGCCTGCTACTCAACCACAGAGGAGTTCCTGGCAAACACACAAATCAGCAAATACTTAAAAAATACACAAAGCTGGAATGACTCCACCAAACAAACACAAGGCAGCAAATTATAGTAACCAGTAAAATTTATTCTGATGCTTTGTCTTTTTGCCTTCTAAGGAATAATTCAAATTCAAACAGCTACCCCTATTAAACCCCCCACCAAATTGTTATTAACTAATCGATCAATTACTCAATTAAGTAAAACAAATACATTTTCCTCCAGATTTTATCAAAACAATTCACCCTTCATACAGATAATCAACATTTAAAGTGTTTTTAAGTGCAATACAAATATTTTTATATGTTATAATATGCCTATGTAGTCATAACACAACAATTTTCGTTAACAATTCATATAGTTATAAAATTACATAAATACATTATTAGCTATAAATTAATATCACTATCAATGTTCATTCCCCTAGGATAAAGAGTTCTATAATTTATGATCATTCTATACTCCAGTTTATCAAGTTTTTTTTAATTTACTTTTATTTTTACATTTGTTGACCGGGCTAGTCTAACTGGATATAAGTCCATTTTCAGTAGAGGCCCGGGGAGAAAAGCTCCAAGCATTAACAGTGACAAGTTTACAATATATCAAAAAAACATTTAAAATCAAAGTACAGAGGCAACATTGGTCTAAAGAAAAAAGACACTTAAAATCACAGTACAGAGGGAACATTGGTCAAAAGAAAAATTATACTAAACACAATAATAATATTGAGAAAGACGCAAAGGAAAGAAGAGCCTTTTATTTTATCCTCATGCTAAGAAGGAATGTGTAGAGACTAGAATTAGAGGTCTAGGTTAGTGGAGTAGAGAAAGAGGTGAGTGCAGGAAGGGGAAAGAGATATCAGTCTGGGTTTGCACAAAGACAAAGCCAGTGAGTTTTAAGATGTTCTTTAAGATGTTTTTTAAATAGAGAAGTAAAAGCAAGGGTTGATATTTCAGAAGGTAGCTGATTCCAGTTTTTACCTGCTGTGTTTGAGAAAAGTGAGTCACCAGCTTTGTTGTTAGATTTAATCAAGGAAGCTAGGAGCTTATTAGCAGAGCGAAGTGTAGTCAGATTTTTGTATGGTGTAATCATATTAGTGAGGATAAGGGTGTTGTTGGGGTGGTGTAGGATCTTTTGGGTGATAAGTAATTGTTGAAAAAGTATATGGTTCTGTAATTCTAGCCATCCCAGTTGTTTGAGGTTGAGGCAGTGGTGAGTTTTAAAGGGGGAGCAAGTGATGAATCTTGCGATGCTATTATAACAGGTGGAAAGTTTGGAGAGGTTGTTTTTAGATAGGTTAGTATATATAGCAGAGGCATAGAAAAGGGTAGAAATAAGATGGGTCTGGGCAATAGTTTTTCTGGCAGAAGGGGTAAGGAAGGGTTTAATTTTATAGAGGGTCCCAAGTTTTTTATTAACAGACTTTATAGTGGAGTTAATGTGGTCATCGTAGTTGAGGAGATTATCAATTGTTACACCTAGTAGGCGGGTTGTGGTATCTGGGGATATGTTGGTAGCATTGTGAGGTTATTGAGAAGAATGGATGAGGTGATTTATGAGTTGGAGTAAAAAGCAGTAATTTTGTTTTTTTGGGATTTAGGAGGAGGCAGTGTTGCATAAACCAATTTTCGACATTACGGAAAACAGTTTAGGTGAGGGACTGGAGAGAGGCTATGTTCTTAGCTGTGCAGATTAAAGTAGAGTCATCTGCATATTGGATGCAGGTGGCTTGTGGAATGTTTGTGTGTAGATCGTTAATAAATAAGGAAAAAAGAAGGGGATCTAGTATAGAGCCTTGGGGTACTCCAATATTTACTGGAAGTAAAGTAGACAGATTGTTATTCCAAAGTACTGCTTGCTGTCTGTTTTCCAGATAAGACCTAAACCATTGTAATGCTTGTGGATTGAGTGAATTGGCTTTCAGTTTGTCTAGAAGTAAGTTATGGTTAACCATATCAAAGGCTTTTGACAGGTCAATAAATAGTGCAGAGGAAAAAGAGTTATTGTTACGATTTTTGTTTATAGAGTCGGTAAAGGATAGCAGAGCAGTCGTTGTGCTATGGAATGGCCTGAAGCCATGTTGGCAGTTTGCCAATAGATTATTTTGTAGAAGGTGGTTAAGTAGTTGTTTGTGAATACATTTTTCCATTATCTTAGCTATTGGGGAGAGTAAGGCAATAGGCCGAAAGTTAGAAAGTTCAATAGATGATCCACCTTTATGTAGAGGGATGATGTGGGATAATTTCCATAAGGTAGGGATTTTGCCTTCTGAGATAGTTCTATTAATAAGGATAGAGATAGGATAGTCTATGGCTTTTGCGGCAATTTGTAGGTATTCAGCTGGGAGACAGTCAGCGGAAGGGGTGCAAGGTTTAAATTTTTGAAGGAGCCTACAGATAAGAGATGTAGGTACAGGTTGTATTTGAAAGGTAGGAGATGAAGTCTTAGAGGTATTTAGAGGGGAAGCAGTAAAAGAAGATAAATAATTGGCTAGGGTTAGAATGGCTTCTGTGAAGTAGTTATTGAAGGCATCAGGAATCTTTTTGGAGTTGGTTTGGTTGAATCCTGCAGGGGCAGGAATAGTAGAGTGGCCTGGCTGAATAAGTTTGTTAATCCCTAACCAACATTTTTGTGGAGTTTGTTGACTGGTTTGTTGGAGGTGAAGGTAGAAGTCTTTTTTGTCTCTAAGAATATCTTTCTTGGTGGCATTTCTTAACTGTTTAAAGTGGAGGTGATCTGATGGACATTTGGTGGCTCTCCATTTAGCCCAGATTTTGTTTCTGAGGAGCATCTTTTGCCTTGTTTGTTTTGTGAGCCATGGGGCAGATTTGGTTCTTATTCTAGAAGAGCAAAAAGGTGCATGAGAATCTAGGATTTGAAGAAATTTGCTATTAAAGTAGGTCACTGGTTCATCAAGTTCAAGATGAGTCATAGGTGACCAGTCACAAGCTTGTAGTTCAATTAGGAAGCTGTCTGGGTTAAAGAATTTTTTAGAACGGGCGGTTTTGAAATTATTAGTAGTTGGGATATGGACTTTCTGTCTTATAATGTAGGTAAGCATAAGTTCATCCTTAAAACTACCCCCCATACTTCAAAAAAGGACGTGCCAAAATAAATTTTACTGGTTACTATAACCTGCTGCCTTGTGTTTTTTTGGTGGATTCATTCCAGCTTTGTGTGTTTTTTGAGTTCCTGGCAAACCATGGTTCAGCCACCAGCTCACAGGACACCATCAGTGCTTATGTCGTGGAGGTGTGTGGCACAGATTCCACAGATGAGGAGCATTCAGGTAAGTCTCCAGTGGGCATCACATTAATACTGTAGCATTAATAGTGGCAACCTCTGCATACCTGTATGCATATGTAAGGTCAATCTGCATTTGGGGTTTTGTAATGCACACGTGCACACATATTGTGAATGTCAGCAATTTAGGTAGTATCACAGTTTGTACTGTACATGTTCATAAATGCACATATTATCTTGAACCAATGCCACATGTGTGTGTGTGCTGACAATACCTCTCCCCCGCAAATCCATTGGTACCTCTGGTGTGGCTGGGGAACATCAATCTGTTGCTGGTGAGTGTTGAACTGTCATGTTATAGCTCACCTATACCCTAGGCATGTTAAGGGCTGCCAGTTTGTCATGCACACAAAGGTTAAGCTTAGCCATATTGCAATACATGCATGTTCACTTGTGGTGGGGTTCACTGCAGTGCATCACATTGGTAATCACAGGAGCATATTTACAGGAGCTGTAACATATTAGCACATAGTATTGTAAAGGTGTAGCCACTGTGCTATACAGGGGTACATTACTATTGTATGCATGGGTGCACTGTGTATTAGGTGAAGGCCCATCACATACTCTGACTTGTCACAGATCTCACAGGTGTATAGTAGTAGCAACATTAACTGGATGTAGCTGCACTGCATGTTGTTGAGGGCCTGTCCAGAGTGTATCTTTTGTGGTCTGATTGTGTGTTGTGCATGGCATCAGTCAGAAGGTGTGATCTGTATAATGGCTTTGTGGCACCTCACCTGTGTGTGTGTGCGTGTGTGTATGCATGTGTGTGTGTGTGTGTGTGTGTGTATGTGTGTGTGTGTGGATCAGCAAACAGTATAATGCAGGAATTAATGTAGCCATGTTGTCTTCTCCTCACAAGTGACTATGGGGGTTGGAGTGTGTTCCTCTCACAACCTGATGTCAGTGTCTTACCAGACTCTGATGATGACATTGGCCATTGTGAGGCACAGGTGGGGTTGTTGGGGGCTGAATCTGTCCCATTGGTTGAATCCCACTTCCATCCCCAATGTCCTCGCAGACGGTCAGTATGCCCACACATTCCCTGTCCCCAGCAGCCACAGATATTAAGCAGTCAGAGGGTGGTGGCATCAAACAGGGTAGTGTGGTGACTATTGCATCTGTGACTGTAGACACTAGCCATAGCCAGAGAGCTGGTGAGGTCCCACACAGGCAGATTGACAGGGATGCTCGAAGAAGGACTGTTGCCCATCCAGCCCCGGTCAGAGGTGTCACAGCACTTGTCTCTCAACGCATGTTTCAGTCAGTCATGGAGGCACAGGCATGCTGTGAATGGTACACCAGCGGGATGCTCAGGGTCATGGATGCAATGCTGCCTGGCATGCATGACTCCACAGCATTGATGATACCATATGTCATTATGCTGATGTAGTGGATAGATGGTGGGGTGAGACATTGTCAGTCTTTAACCATACAATATCTGCACTTGAGCATGTGGTGGGTGTAGGGCACTGGCAAGTGACCATAGGTCAACAACAACATCAGCTAAGAGCCCACATGGCCATGCACATTCACACTCCCATAGTGGCAGTACCACCAGCACTACCGAAGGGAGGATGCTGGCCATTCCACAACATGGCAGGCCATGGGCACGTGATCCTGCATGGTCCCATGAGGGACACAGATAGAGCAGACACCAGTCACCATCAGGAAGTAGTAGTGCATCTGGCCTTGGGCAGGGTGGTGCCAGTGCCATTCCTGGCAGAACAGGTTCCTGTGTTCATGACTGGAGACGGTGAACCATACATCCTGCCATGTATGGTCCAAGGCTGTCCAACATACTCCGTGTAGTGCTAGCACATGGCTTGACTGTGCTTGTGGACACACTCACACATCACTGTCACATGCAGATCACCACCAGACACACACACACAGCTCCTCTCCATGGCCCAGCTGACTAGCACCCCTCCAGACACACACACATGATGTCAGCTGTATGGCACAGCCTAGGCCTTTGGCAACCCAGCACTGCACCCTGTGCATGTGATGATACCTGTGCCACATCTGTGTTATCTATACCATCAATGCAGGGACATGCTAATATGTGTCTAATGCAGAGGGTGAATATAGTACTGGTAAAGACAGTTTGTAGTGTAGTAGTGTTATGCATTGTAAGGTGTTGTCTGCTGGCAATTTTCATGCGTACACATCAAAGTGTATGTACCTTTGTGCCATGATGGTTTATTGCTTTCAGTAGTGCTGACTGACTGTGTCTCACAGACCTTATTCTGTTTCTGTTCCAGGTGTCTGTGTGTGTAAGTCATGGTGAAATGTTGCCATTAAAGAAGCTCAGGATGGTAGAGTGGCAACACAGAGACTCTTCCATCGCCAAGGTAGGGCTGTATATGTGCATGTTTACCCTAGGTGCATATGCGTGGAACAGTGTATGAGGGACAATGGGGGCAGACAGCGTAACCTCACATGCATACCCCTTGACACAGCAAGCTAGTCTTGTTACATGTCACCTGGGTGTTCCATAGGATCACAGGTTTATAATTACAGAGTAGGTTACTAGGGTACTGGACCTGGGTCCCATACTTCACCACCAACAGAATCATTGATCAGCACCTGTTGTCCATGGCATTGCTGAATGCAGGTTGGACCCCTGGGACAGATGTTTTGTTTTTTTTCCCATCCAAGTACAAAAAAACGAGCCAGCAGCAAGCAGATAGTGTCCAAAAGAGCAGTTTAATAAAAACTACCCCAACAGCATAATGGCATCCAAAAACATAAAACCTAGCCTTCTTCAGTGTACAACAAGGAGCCAAGACAAAAATGCTATATTTAAACAGATGAAACCATGCTGATTGGTTACAAAATAATGAGCATGGATTACGAAACTAGGAGCATTATTTAGCCCTGGGATAAATGATTGTTTATAAATTGAATATATTATACATGTTTTGTGGAACATATGGTATTCCTATATTCAGAATACACATATATACTTTTATATTCATATTGGATTAATTCATGCCAATATTGTAGTATGTATTCTGATTTATTATGCATTTTGCACATATGCATATTTTGTTCAACATTGGTTCATGTATAATTGGTGTTTCATATTTAGTAAATTGTATTATGTATATGTGTTACTAAAATATACATTAAGATAGCCAATTATGATATGTATGTACTCAAGCCCCTTAATGATTTATTTCTGAATGTATTCATGGCCATAAAAAACTTTGTGTTACTTTATGCTGTTTGAATATCAGCACATGCTCATTATTTTGTAACCAATCAGCATGGTTTCATCTGTTTAAATACAGCATTTTTGTCTTGGCTCCTTGTTGTACACTGAAGAAGGCTAGGTTTTTAACCATTGCCGAAACCGGTATGTTTTTGGATGCCATTATGCTGTTGGGGTAGTTTTTATTAAACTGCTCTTTTGGACACTATCTGCGTTCCTGTGCGGGGAATATTTTGTTTGTTGCACTTCCTTTCTGCTCCTGCTGGGGGAAAACCATGGTGGACTGTGTCATTGTATCTGTGACCATGCGGTTGGTTTAGGTTTTTTTGGACTTAAGTTCGTATCATTTTGGGTTGCTCCACATTCTATTTCTGAATGTGTTTTTGTACATACTGCCTTTCATAACTCACTGTCGCATGAATATTGGACTATCTTTATTTGCACTACATTCAACGCGAGGGATATCATCTCCGGCGTGGCCTGTGTATATCTCAGAGTGTTTGTATCATGAATATACGGACCGGGTGAATTGCGATTCCGTTTATGGTTGTTTTGACTACACATTTTATATCATTTGGAACCAGGGGAACCGAACAATTATTTTTTCCAATCTATGGCGATTAGTATTCATGCTGTGGACATTACATGTGAGTAGTGCATTATATGGATTGACGACGATTTGGGAAACTGAGTGTTTGGTGCTAGCTGTGGGCATCGTGCAGGGGAGCATTTTGCTTGCAACACGTTTTTTCTGCTCTTGTTTGGGGAAACCATCGTGAACTGTGCCATCTCATCTGTGACTATATGTTTAGTTTACATATTTGTAATTATACTATCTCCTTAGGGTTGTTATATATTCTATGTTTGAAGTACGTGGGACATTATCTTTGATATTGTTGGTGCAGCCCTTTGGGCAAGTGGACTAATACACAAACTGGGTGAATTGCGATTTCATCTGGGGTACTTTAAAGTATATATTTTATACGATATCAAACTAGGGATCATAACGAATACCTTTCCAACTATCAACGGCTGGACATATATGTAGGGCCTTATTTTCAACATGGCCATTTTGTATTGATGTGGACTGCATGTGTTGTAGTGTTTGGATTGACGACGGTTGGAGAACTTCAGCAACATTTCATAATAACTGATATACCTAACCTTTATAGCAGCCATTTTTTATTTTATGGCTTGCTATTTGTGGATGACATTGGAACAGGGTTTAAATAATCCCTTTGCAAACTCTGGGAATTTTGACACAACTGTTGGAGATATATGATTCATTTTTTGTTCCTGATGATATTGATGGGACCTATTGACATATGGAATTTTATGTCAATTGTTTATATATATATTTTTTTGGTAGGCGGAACTTATTCTTTCCGTCCTTGGACTGATTTCTAGCATATATATTAATATATGATTGTTACATTGGCTGACAACATCATTGTATGCAGGGGCTGTGAGCTACTTTTGATTATTTTTTTCAAGGTATAACTTCATATTAATATAGGGTTATTGTTCAGGTCATGTTTTTGATTTTTTGTACACGGCCTATATAGGCCCAGTGTCATTTGTACTCTGTAATAGGGATTGGATTACATTTTTTATTTTTGAAACAACATCTGTTTATCCTTTTTCTGTGTGTAGGGATAACATCTCCATTTTCATTTGGAGTTAATCTGTTGGATTTCATACTGGGTTTATTGCTCATTTTGTCCACTTTTATAATTATTTCTTCTTTTTTGGGGTACATACATATGCTGTATAATCTTAATAACAGCTTTTCATCTTTCATTGGATATATATTAGGTTCAAGTTTAAGATGACAATTATGGATGAAAATTAGCAAATTTGGCTGATTAAGAATACTCATCCGGACAGCTAATTATAGACACTGAAAACGGATTATGTTTTTGAACTCCACAGTTAGGAAATCAGTTAAGATAATAATATTACTATTTTGAAGTCTTTATGACTAATTTAACTTCAGTATAAGCAAATTGCATTTTGCTATACTCAGTTAGTAACAGTTCATGATTGACTTTACATGATTTGAACAATAACAGTGCTTTTTGAAGTACAGTTATGTAGGGTTTATGTTCATGTTTTGCCATATTAAGCTCCTGTTTTTTCCAATTTTGTAAATACTCATAATTTAACTTGTGCTAGTTCCATACATTAGTTAAAGGTTTAATGTGAACAAATTCTTGAAACAACTTTGTTGATTTATAACTATCTTTCTGACATTATATTACAGATATGATAGATTCATGTTGCTTTCTATCTCCGTAATAAGTAACTCAGTTTATATGACTTTATACAGTAATAATTTTTTTGGTACCTATATGACTCAGTTTACTTAGTATAAGTCAACAATCAACATGGGATTGAAGGACTAAGTCAGTATCTGTCCATGATATGTTTGACAATATTTGAACAACTCCAGAATATTTAGATACATAATAATATTCTATTATAATTTTCACTCCATTGATTCTAGGTAGATCATTGTATTCTAAGTTACATATTTTCACTTCTGGGACTATCTCTATATTTTTAATATTAATAAACAAATGTTATTTGTGGGCCAAGCATTAGACCTTTGACTATTCATATATATATTATTATACAAATACCATTATTGACCTGTATTAGACGTGGCTACAACCAACTAATTTTTAGGTCTATGGTGTTGAGCCATTATTGTCTAACTATTGTTTGATTATTTGATCTTGATATACAGGCCGTGGTTCTATATAAGAACAATTTGGGTCACAATATGGATCTCCAAAAGCTTCTTTTGGATTTATCATCAGATAAAGATGATATTGCAGCATTTGGCATTGGAAATGACACCACTGCCCCAGGAAACATGATCTCTTTAAAACCCGAACAAAAATGTGAACAACAATTTGCCTCACTTAACAAAAATATGAAGGCCTTGAGATCTAGTGTTTGGCACCACAAACTATTAAAAGCATATTTGGTTAAGGGCATTTGCCCTAGGGGTCTCAGAGTGAAAATACAGCCCTTGGTGGCGAGTCCTGATGACAGTTTACTCTCGGAATGGAATCTTATACAACAAGAATGCTCGATGAAGTTTGTAAAAGCTTTATCTGAGCATTATACTAGAATCATTGAGAGTGAAACTACTTTAGTTTTGAATTCGATTGAGGAATGCAATCACTACCAAAATGAAACTTTTTTCCCGGCTTTACTATCAAAATTGAGTACTGAACTGTTGAGTTTTGATACTATTTTAAAGGATAGAAAACTTAAAAAGTTTTCTCGTGATATTTCTGATTATGATAAGGGACAACCGTTCAAGAATGTCAGACATGTCCGATTCCAAGAAGGACAGAATGCTAAGAAGCAAGTCTCTAAATCTAAAAGGAAACGTCCACGTTCCATACTAAAAGGGCATAGTAATAATACAGAGTCCACGGATTTGGAGACCTCATCTGGTACAGATACTGACACACAGTCCACCATGGATTCCCCCACCCCCAAACGTAAAAACTATGTATCCCCTTTAGGGAACACAGGGGTAGGAGGAGGAGGGGGGGCAGGAAGCACGGAAAAAGTTACCAGTCTGCAAAATCTGTTGGAGATACTGACCAAAAAATAAATAATGTATGTAACATTTCTAGCACTATTTTATCAGATGAACAGATATCTCTACTAAATAAAGGTTTATCCTTTATTCCTGGCTTTTTTGTTCCAGAAGACTCATTTACTCATGACCTATTTTCATTTTGTAGGCTTATTAATTTAAAATAGTTTTTTCAGGAACAAGGGGATACTGCACATTCACAACAGGAAGGTTTCAAATATCATGCTTCTAATTTCACTCCTCCAATGCATCCAGCTGTTAACCTCTTTTTGAGAAGTGTACTTAGTGAGTTACATTTTAAGCATAATTATGAGAGACCTATGCCTAATAACATTACTGATGGTGAAAAATCTTGTCTAGAGGAACTTGTAAACAATAAAGATCTAGTCATTATCAACGCAGACAAAGGAGGGGCAGTGGTAGTGTTAGATTGGTGTGCTTATGACATTGAAGCACATAAACAACTTAATGATGTCAAATATTATACTAAAATGCCACTGGACCCCACCTTGGTTTTCAAAAAGGATATTGATGACTTTTTGAATTCTGCTGTTGAAAATGGTATTATTGACAAGAAAACACGTTATCATTTAACAATCACTGATCCTACTAGACAACATATTTACTTTCTACCAAAAATACATAAGGATCTCTCACATCCACCTGGAAGGCCGATTGTATCAGGCATGGGGTCGATAACTGAACCTCTTTCTGAATTCCTAACTATGCATTTAAAGCCATTGCTACTATATGTAAGATCACGAATACAGGATACCACTCAATTTTTGAGTATTGTAAATGATATGCAGTTGGATACAGAATGGTTACTATGTACCTTGGACGTAAGTTCACTTTATACTAATATTCCACATTGGGGTGGACTTGATGCCATTGAATTTTGGCTCAATGAATCTAAATTATATCAACCTGGTTTCAATACCCTCCTGTTGAATCTAACTGAGCATGTTTTGACCAAGAATGTTTTTTTCTACAACCAGGAATGTTATCTACAGATCAGAGGTACAGCTATGGGGGCATCTTTTGCCCCAATTTATGCTGATCTGTTTATGGCCTATATTGAACAAATTATGATTTATGATGACACTCATAATTTGTATTTGCCGGAAATTGATATCTGGCGCAGATATTTGGATGATTGCTGGATGGTGTGGAGATCGGATATTCCATATCTTCAGGAATTTATGGAATACCTGAATGATAATATATGGGGAATACAATTCACTATTACCTATGATCGGGAATCCATTACATTTTTGGATGTTTTGGTAACTAGGAACAATGACAACACCTTGACAACTGAAACCCATAGAAAATTCCCCCAATATAATACGATTCTCCACGCATCCAGCTTTCATCCAAAACATATTGCAAAGAACATCCCTAAATCGCAATTTATTAGGATCAGGCGGAATTGTTCTGAGAACACTACTTATGTCAATCATGCTCAGGATTTACATAACAGATTCATTGAGCGTGGCTATTGTTCAGGATATGTGACCATGGCTCAGAATTATGCCAAGGGTCTACATAGACCGAATTTATTAACATATAAAAAGAAACATACCAAGACAAACAAACTTAGACTCACTACAACATTTGGTAGAAACACCAACAACTTTATTAAGATTATTAGGGACAACTGGAACATTTTGGAGGCTGATGTCAGAATTAAAAACATTGTTCCTGATAAGTGCCTTTTTTCTTTTCGTAAGGGAAAGAATTTGGCTGGTCACTTTAATCATTACAAACATCACTATGAGTCCACCTTACCACAAGTATATCAAACTACAATTTTGGGTGATAGGCTTATTGGCTCTTTTCCATGTGGCCACTGTGTAAACTGTAAGCATATGTTGAAAACTAAGGAGTTTACCAGTAGGAATACCAATACGGTTTTTGACATTAGATTTTTTGCAAATTGTAACACAGATTGGGCCGTTTATCTGGCATGTTGCACTTGCCATTCATTTTATGTAGGACAGACATCAAGACCAGTTAAATTACGTATCTCAGAGCATCTTAGTGACATTAGATGCCATAAAAATACCAATGCATTATACAAACACACTCTAATACACAGTACTGCCAAATTTCATTTCACTATTATTGACAAAATCATTGGTGACAGAACCATCAAGAGTGGTTGGCACAATAAACTTAATCTTAAAGAAAAGAAATGGATTACGAAACTAGGAGCATTATTTAGCCCTGGGATAAATGATTGTTTATAAATTGAATATATTATACATGTTTTGTGGAATATATGGTATTCTTATACTCAGAATACACATATATACTTTTATATTTATATTGGATTAACTTATGCCAATATTGTAGTATGTATTCTGATTTATTATGCATTCTGCACATATGCATATTTTGTTCAACATTGGTTCATGTATAATTGGTGTTTCATATTTAGTAAATTGCATTATGTATATGTGTTACTAAAATATACATTAAGATAGCCAATTATGGTATGTATGTACTCAAGCCCCTTAATGATTTATTTCTGAATGTATTCATGGCCATAAAAAACTTTGTGTTACTTTATGCTGTTTGAATATCAGCACATGCTCATTATTTTGTAACCAATCAGCATGGTTTCATCTGTTTAAATACAGCATTTTTGTCTTGGCTCCTTGTTGTACACTGAAGAAGGCTAGGTTTTTAACCATTGCCGAAACCGGTATGTTTTTGGATGCCATTATGCTGTTGGGGTAGTTTTTATTAAACTGCTCTTTTGGACACTATCTGCTTGCTGCTGGCTCGTTTTTTTGTACTTGGAGATTTTCACTTAGAGCCGTGCAGTTCCTGACGTGCAGGGGAATATTTTGTTTGTTGCACTTTTTTTTCCCATCCACTCAACCTTGAAGCAGTTGATGAAGGTCTGCATTGTACTGTGTCTGACATATGTGGGGAGTGCATTCATGAGACAGGGCAGCCTCTGGGTGACAAATCATCTCTCCATCAGTTTTTTTTTGCTGTGTCGTATGTGATTCAGGCCTGCCATGCTGGTAATCCACACAGAGTTATACTCTCATATATGGGGCAGCTGTTGAAGGGCTGAGCACAACATTGCCACAGCCCACCTCTGGACAACTTGACCAATTCCCACTAGGATTGTACTGATTCCAAGTTGTCTGTGTGGAACAGGTGTTGAAGGACATGGATAATCCATGTGGGTCTTAACATAGCCTTTACAGTTCCTGCAGATGTATGCATAGGTACATAGCAGACTGGTCATGGTGATAATGTTTTGTTTTACTGACATAGGTTGGGAGGGTGGCCTAATGGTTATGGTGTTTGCTTTACAAACACAAGGTGCAGTGTTTGAGTCTCACAAGGGGTAATTGGCTAGGCTTAAAATGGCTCCCAAGGGCAGTTAGCCTAGTACTAATGTATTTCTTTTGTTGGGAGGGTGGCTTAATGGCTAAGGTGTTTGCCTTATAAACACAAGGTGCAGGGTTTGAGTCTCACAAGGGATAATTGGCTAGGCTTAAAATGGCTCGCAAGGGCAGTTAACTTAGTACTAAACTATGAACTATGAACTATACAGAGGTAATGTCCACCTTTTGTTTGGATGCAGCCCCGCTCCCTATGTGGTGAACTACATACAAGCCTTTTCTGACCACTGCCACTAGTTGTTGCCTGAATGCAACAGTGTTGTCATACTGAGTACCCAGATCTGTCATCACAGTCTGTCTATTTATGGGGTTGTCATTGATGTGGGAAATAGTGGGCCCATGTCCCTGGTGTATGGTATACCACTACTGTTGTCTGCATTCAGCTTGAGGCCAAGAGCTTGGCACCATTCCATACTCACTGTATGGTCCCATTGCAGTGTAACAATGGTTTGTGAGTCACTGACAGACAGCACACTACTTTCAGTTGACACAGCCTTAGGCAGTACCTACATATCTGGATGGTGGCAGTTAGCATTCATGCTTGCATACATGTGGGTCATTGGGGGCAGTAGCTACTCACAGGGCTGCCACATGTCTACATATTGCACACACATAGGCAACACAGATTGGGGTTGCCGCCTTATTAAATGCAGACTGTGGGACACGTCTTGTAGTACCGTGACAGTTGGCAGGACATACCATACCCATGGCAAGTGCATCGGACAGGAATGTCTTTGGTTTGCTAATATGACAGCGTCTTTGTGTGACATCGTCGTAGCTTACACTATTTCTCATAACATTAAGGGGCTTCTGATGTGCAATTACTGCTTTATGCAACTAATAGACAACTTTAGGAAATGTTTGTTGTCCTACACTCTGGGGACCTGTGTATTGTTTGAGTTGTTGTCAGAGGTGACACCTGGCCAAACATGGACTGCAACCTGCAGGGTGGTACAGGTGGCACCCATACCTCTCAGCTCTACATATTTCTGCAGAATGTCCTTATGGTTGCCACATATTTGTGTTCCATTTGTCATAACATTGTGGTTTTCTGGCAAATTGGTGGGAAATTGTGAAAAACTAACAGTCAATAATGACGGATATTGTGATGTCACAACTAATACCCTTCAGAAAATGCATGCAAATGCACAACCTGTTACTTTCTATGCTTATCACAGAGATATGTGAAGATTGTGCTTAATGTTTGGCCTTTGTCCCACTTTTCTGTATGACTTTATCCAGACATCTTTCTGTGAGGAGTTGACAGATCTGCTGGTGGCCCTAACACAGTCACACTGCACAAGAGGACATACACACACACACACACACACACACACACACACACACACACACACACACACACACACACACACACTCATAAATTGCCCTTGTTGAGAGTAGAACTCCTACCTGCCTAGTTTTACATACGATAGTGCTATATACATAACGCAAGTGCCACAGAGTGTATATAGTTTTGCAGTGTCTGCCACTACTATTCAGGTGGGTGACATTTGCAGGTGCTGCAAGGATTGCCACTGGGGGGGTAACAGGCCCTTAAAATGGTAGAGTCATCTCAAACACACACACACAGTGCTGCATGGGGACATGCATTGCAACACCTATGCACACAGCAACACCTATGCACACAGAGTTGCCACTTTTGAGATTAGAACACCTACCTATCTAGTTATGTAAACTACAGGCCAACATGAGTATTACACATGCCAGAGTGCTATTGTGTTAGAACATGTATAACTGTGCTTCTAAGGTGGATGACATCTATAGGCCCTGATTAGGTTGGCAATGTGGGAGTTAACAGGCACACAAAATTGTATAACCATCACACACAAGCAAGACAGCCACAGGGGATATCCATACAGCAACATATATATACACACAGTTGCAGTATTCAGATTAGAACTCCTACCTATCTAGTTGAATGTACTAAAGTGCTAAGTACATATCACATGTGCCATAGAGACTATATGCCAGGAATATACTTCACAACCTCTTACAGCAATTAATCTGGACAAAGGCTTCAGTAATGGTGGGATAAACTCCCAAATCTAGGGACACGTCTCACATATTGCTCTTACAAATCTAGACAACTGCTAGGATAACAGGTTTTGCATCAGCATGAATTTTCAGAAGGGTAGGGTATCTGAAGCTCAAATGTCTGTCATTATTTCTGACTATTATTTCTAAATTTAACTCTCACTGATTTGCTAATGATTTGACAGAAAACCCCATTGTTATGAGACATGGACCACATATATGTGGCAAACATCTGGACATTCTGCATAAATGTGTACAGATGAGTGGTATGACCTGGAGAGTGTCAAACTGTGCATTTAAGATGGATGGCATCAATAGGCCCTTTAAATTAATGCCATGGGGAGGGGGTCAACAGTCTTCAAAATAGTATAACCAACACACGACAGCTACAGGGATATGCTTCACACACACATACACAGTATTACAGTTGAATGTATTTAAATTCAAACCTTTACCTACCTAGTTGTATGTACTATAGTGCTACCTACTTATTGCACATGCCACAGAGCTTATATACCTATAAAGTGTCCAACAGTGAATCGAAGGTAGATGACATGAACAGGCCCTGTAAAGTAAGGCAATGGGGAGTCAACAGGGTGGTAAGGCCTCAAAATGGTATAACCTACACATGGGCTATGCTAGTCATGCACATACAGTAGCAGAATTGGCAGTATTGAGATGAGAACCCCTACCTATCTAGTTGTCTGCACTATAGCTCTACATACTTATGTGCACCACAGAGCTTACTTACCTGCAGACTGTCGAACAGTGCATCTAAGGTGAATGACATCAGCAGGCCTTGTAAGGTAGAGCAATGGGGGGATTTACTGGGTGGAACAGGGCTCAAATGGTATAACATACACACACACACACACACAAACACAGACAGATGGCATTGTTGAGATTAGAACCCCTACCTATCTAGCTGTACGTACTATAGTGCTACATACTTATTGCATGCACCATGGAACTTATATGGCTGAAGACTGTCCAACGGAACTTCTAAGGTGGATGACATCTACAGGCCCGGTAAAGTAGTGCAATGGCGGGATAACAGTCCTTAAAATGTATTGGCATTGCATACACATAGGCATGAAATACAGGCAGCCACAAGGGGATATCCTTAAACACACACACACACGCAGACTGAGTTGACATTGTTGGGATTAGAACCACTAACTGTCTACTCTATAGTGCTATGTACTTATCGCATGTGCCACAAGGCTTATTCATGTAAAGAGTGTCTGTCACTGCTGTTGGGATGGATGACATCAGTAGCTGCTGACAGGTAGGTTACTCTAGTGGAGGACACTAGTATCAGGGCCATAACATGGGTGACCATTACACAGACATAGACCTGCTGGGCATGTGTATTCTGCTATAAATGTAATAGACACAGAAACACAGACACATACATACACACACACACACACACACACACACACACACACACACACACGGTGGGTGATATCAGATTACAACCCCTACCTCACTAGTATTACACAATGGAGCTCACCTTACTCCTTCCACATGCCACTGGATAAAATTGGTGTGCAAATGGTTGCAGCAGTACTTCACTGTATGCCTTTCAGGATGTCTGTCTCTCTAACCTCTCTCTCTCTCTCTCTCTCTCTGTATCTCTCTCTCTGCCTGTCTCGCTCTCCCCCTGTCTCTGCCTGTATATAATTGATATATTTCTATATGTTACATATATTTCTATACGTTACACACACACACACACACACACACACACACATATATATATATATATATATATATATATATATATATATATATATATATAGGTCTACGATGCATGGTCGGCATTTCAGAATGTCGAAGACTAGATGGCTAAGACCATATGATCAACATTCGAAATGTCGACCATGAAATAAAAAAAAAACACAATAACTTACTTTCACACTACTAGCAGGGAGGCTATGCCCCCCCTGCACCCCCCACACCCTGTAACTTAAATATACCAACTCCAAGATTGCACTACAGTGTGGAAAATGGAAATCTTTCCATTCCACACTGTATAGAGATGCCGGTTCTGCATGGTTGACATTTTGAATGTCGATCATATGTTCTCAACCATATGGTCTTCGACATTATGAAATGTCGAGCATGTGTAGGGGACCCATATATATATATATATATATATATATATATATATATATATATATATATATATATATCACATTCAGCAGATCCAGATATATCTTATATGTGCCACATACAGATTGATGGGGGCAATCCTTATCTGATGGGGATGGGGAGAGACAGTTAAGGTGTACATAACTGTCTGTATGCAAAGGCATATGTGGACAACACAGTTCTATAGTCAGATGTGGATTTAGGTATGGGCTGTAATTTTGTAAAGTGTAGGAGCATGCCCAGTATGACCTTCAATACTAAAAGTGGGACTCCAGTCCAAACCTACCTGTACTCCAGTCCAGGATTCTTTGTGCTACAGTCAATTGGCTGAAGAACCTGTGTAAACAGTCCAGCACCTCAGTGATATACTGGCTGAGGGATCTCCCGGCTGTGTGCTATCCTTATTAACTGAGTCATCTCCTGAGGTGGGTACAGAGTGCATTGGACTAAGCAGAGCTTTCCATAATATGTGTGGCATATTCTACATAGCACTGTGATTTCTTGGTATGTCAGTGGCAGGTCATTATAGATTAATGTGAGGAACCATTGACAGACATTTATTTCCTGACACCATACACTTCAGGGAACCTATGTTACTGCATGGAGTGTTCTAGTGTGCACATTCTACGTTTATGTATCCAGGGTCTCCCCTTCTCCTTATATGTGTCGCTTTGTCCTTCTCTAGTCCAGTCACAGGCTTTGTCCACAGTTGCTACTGTTATGTATTTGAAGTTATGGTGTGACTGGGGTAGAAGTTATAACATCACACACAGGGTTATGAACGTCACACCTTTGGCTTTACCTGTTTAGCAGGTTGTCCATCATTGTGCCACATACATCTGCTGTAGTCCTTAGACAGTTTGTGTTGCACTGTTGTTATACGGCTACATGTTGGCCATAGCTCTCAAACTCTTACATAGAGACATCTTCACAGACCCATATATAACAGTCCAACACAGACCCAGACATAGGGACAGGGTCTTAATATTGCTCTTCCAAACATAGACAGTAGGTAGAACAGTTTGATATTAGCTTGTATTTCCTTATGGGTATGACGTCTGCATCTCAGCTGTCATTGATGTTTTCACATCAACCTTTCTTGGCTTGCAAATAGTTTGTCAGGCAAATGCAATGTTATGACAAGCAGAACAGACATATGAGGGATACATGTGGACATTCTGTGACACCTTGTTATTCCAGGGGTATGGATGGTGCCCACTGACTTGTTGTCAGAAGTGGCACAGTAACATATCAGCCTTTATTTCCTGGCACTAGACAGCCTCATCACAACCTGATATTCCACTAGGCACCATGTAGGTTACTCAGAGGTGTGCACTGTCCTTATATGTGGCCCCCTGCCCCTCCATTGTCCAGCTTTTATGCAGTAACTAATATTGACTTCTGGACAGTCTGTACAATTCCTAACTTAGGTGTAGCTGACATGCAAAATAGTTGGCACAACCAGTCTTGAACCATGGACCTTGTCAACCACAGTAATGTACTTAAACCACTAAGCCAAAACAGCCACCAGTCAGTGCTGTCTACTTCCTGACACTATTACCCATGCACATACATAGCACATTGACCCCTGCATATTGTGGAAATGGAACAAGTTAGCAAGTTAATTGGGACAACCCTGGGAATGTGTGTTCTGCTGCTATTACCTTACAAATATAAATGTTACTGCAGTTCTATGGGGACATGGGTGTGTTGGGGGTAGTGGTGCAGACCTCTCAACTGTACACATTTTTGCTGACTGACCAGATGTTTGCCTCATATTTTGGGTCCATTTTCCATAATATTGTAGTTTGGGAAAATACTGGCAAATCATTAAAGTCTGAAGTTAAAAATTAATGACTTGTTACACTTCAGAGAATTAATGCTACTGCCAGAACTGTTATAATTTAACTCGCTAAGTTTTTAAGTGCAATATTTTATAACTGTCCACATTGTTGGGCCTTTGCCACACATTTCTTTATGGCTTTGTACAGATGTCTTGCTGTAAGAGGTTGAGAGGTATGTATGGGACTCCAGCATTGACAGCCATGCATCTGTTTTATGACCCCACTGTTTGTTAGTCCCTCAGATATACTGCAGTGAGTTTTGCCATCTTAGGGCCTACTGCATATTCTAAGGCTGCCAATGTTTGGCAGACATTTCATGTTGTTCCACATAGCTGTCTGTGTTCTGCTGCTATCCCGGTAGCCCACTCCATTCCCTTCCATACATGCAGCAAAACCATAGATATGCTATCATAGTCTACTACCCCATTCATTTGTTGTAAGAAGAGTGACTTACTTTATGCCTGCAGTGGTTGAGAGGACAGTGCTTCAGGGCTGACTTTGTTGGATGTATGCATTTACACAGCCTATACATGGTAAGGTACAGGTAGTGTGATGTGGGTGGCATTCTTTTTACTGTGTGTATGTGAGTCGGATTGAGGTGTCAGTTCCTGGGTCCCTAGGTTGTCGGTGTATGTGCTATGCATTGCCTCTTTGCCAAGGCCAGAGCATACTGGGCATGCCTACATCTGCCTACAGTTACAGGCTCAGGGAGTTCCTCCTCTGAGTCCCCCTGTGCCTGTGGGGACCTTGGCAATGGTGGGGAGGCTGTGTGTGCCTTACTTCTGTTGTTCCTGCTGCAGCTGTTTCTTCATGATCATATTGTGTAGCATGGGACATACTATGAACATGTGAGCACATGTGGCTGGAGAGTACTGCAGGGCTCCACCAGATATGTCGAGGCAGTGGAACCGTGATTTGAGCAGCCCAAAGACATGCTCTATGATGCTCCTAGTTTGTGCATGTGCCTCATTATGGTATTCTTCAGTGGGTGGGTGTGCATTTCTGATGGGTGTCATCATCTATGGTTCCAGTACGTAGCCAGCATCCCTCACTAGATTGCCATATGGGATATCCCCCCTGGCAAATGCCTGGTACAGCTGTGATGCATGCCAGATGTAGGAGTCATGGTAACTGCCAGCATACACATTGATAATAATACCTTGGGCATTGCACACAACCTGGCAGTTGGAGTGATACCACTTGTGGTTGACATAGACTCTACCCTCCTCACTGGGTGGTGCATTGATGTGCACATGAGTGTAGCCTATGGCATCCAGTACCTCTGGGTAGTGTGCTACATGGTGGAAGAGATGCATATTGCTGGTCCTCTCCTAAGGGGTGCTGGGGAAATAAATATGCTCCCTGGCATGTGTTAGCATGATGTCCAGGAAGTGGTGGAGTACCCTGGATGTGGATGCCTGTGAGATCCCCATGATGTCCCCAATATGTCTTTGGAAAGTACTTATAGCTAGTATTCTTAAGGCTACACATACCTTTGTTTCCACTAGGATGGGTTCCTCTCTGTTGGCTCTGGGTCTGAAGTAATGGCAGCAGAGCCCGTTGAGTTCCTGTAGTATGTCCCTGTCCATCCTGTAGCACTCTACTATCTCCAGCTCTTGTAGCCCCTGAAAGGTTACCCTAGGTCTGAACACTCTTCTCCTCCACAGTCTGGGCCTATTGTCAGCATCATCATCATCACTTACCTCAGCCTGTAGCACGTACAGATGTAACAAACCAGCAGCAGCCCCTATCATTTTGTCAGTTAAAATTCCCAGGTGTGTACTCCAATGGTGCAGATTATGTGGGAAAAATCAGAATGAAGGGTGTATACATACTTTATAGTGGTGTGCTGCAGATGCAGCCTGTATGATTGGCCGACTATCATAGAGTCCACCTTCCAGCTATATTATTGAGGAGTTTGAATGGGCCAGTGTGAGTGGAAGAAGGCTTATCAGTCATTTATAGTTGATTGGCTTTTCTAGGCTATTTCTTTTTCTTTTTTCAATTTCCTTTACTGTTAATCCCTGCGGCGCTCTACGCACACCCATACACTATAGTGTAAACATTGCTCATCAGTTTATACCCTCCCCTGAACACAGGCATGCTTAGCTTTTCTTTAACTAGCTAAAACAAGCTGAGCAGCATCAGACACACTCCCCTGCTTAATTGTGCTTAGCTGAGTGCAAACATGTGCTGCTAAGCTCCAGTCTGCTTACACATGCTGTGACATGCCCCTTTTCATGTCAGCTCTCTCTTCTGCCTACACTACCACAGTTCTAGCCATTGCACAATTAGTACCTACAGCCCTTTTTGCTATTCAATAAACTTGGCTCATTTACATACGCCTAATTGTGTATACTCTCGATACTGCACTACACCATAGCCTGTCTCCTTAGCAACCACTATAACCTGTCATTGTATGACTCTGCATGCTGGCCACTATAATGCAACAACTTTGCAAACATTTATATTTCATATTTTACACATTTTAATTAAAAAAAAAGCATGTTTCTGTGCAGTTATGCCCCACTTAAGTGTGGCATATGTTTTTAAAAAAAGATTAATTTTTCATATATTGCATTAATTTTTTGTGTCACTGGCCATAGATCTGGCCATTTGCATAGCTACTGTCACATATACAACCTTTTATTTGGGCTGTCACAGCCCCTGTTTCAAGTTTATGGTTCGGTGCATGGTTAGTAACTGTGTACATTTTTCCTGCAGACATGGCACCTACATTCATGCCTTTCTGCTTGCTGGATCACAAAATCAACTCATTTGCATGTTTTGCACCAGCAGATGAGGTGATTTGCATTCTGTGATCACTTCCATGTCTGCACCATGTCTGCACACTTGTGCACCCCCCCAGCACTGGATCACTCAGTGACCATATTTCGTGTTCTGGCCGCAACACTATTCCTACATGGAGAATCGCTCTGTGTATGGTTTATTGAATTAGTCACTGTATTTGTGCATCTACTGGTTGCAGGAAAGAGCAATTGTGCCTCCAATGACCATTTTGGCTGCATTTAAAACACAGATTTGAATTTGATCCCTGTCCCTGTTCTTGTGAATTTGGAGTATTATTAAAATTCTGAAGAACTGGTCCTTGATTTTGAGAAAATTTAAATGTATTATGTCCTCTTCCTCCTGTATTTTTCCCTCTATTGCTGGTAAACTGTTGGAGCTGTACATTTACAAATTTTTCTTGTCACTCTTCTTGCGATTCTCATTTTTCATGAATAAGGGTGCCTGCTAAATATTGAACTTCATTAACAAGTTCATGAAGCCTCAACTTAGCCAGGTTAAGCAAACCTTTTTTAGCTGATCTCAAATGGGGGGCAATAAACCACTGACAAAAGCAGCTGACACCACTTGGCACCAGCCCTTCAGTAGGTTCTGTATAACCTGAGAAGGCTTCAAAGGCATCTGTCATATGCCATAAATAAAATTCAATTGACTGATCCTCTCTCTGTGTGACTGCATTTATCTGGGACCAGTTAGGTACCAGTAGACACACTACAGTAATAGCCTGTAACAAATGAGTCATAGCTGCCTGAAAAGATTCTACTTCCATACGTAAGAAAATAGGGTTTGGTGTATTAGCATGATCCCAAATGTGTTTAAATACATCAAGTGAAATGGATGTGTCCATCACTGCCCTGAGATCCTCTAAAGTAGGATTTTGCAACTGAACAATGCCTTTTAAGATTCTTGCATATTTTGCTGGATTTTTTCTGATTGCTGGGAGAGAGTCCAAAATAGTTTGTAAATCAACCACAGACCAAGGGTGGACCACATTTATACTGGAAGATGTTGCTTCATATCTGATGTGGGCCGGGTTCAGGACATGTTGTAGAGTATGTAGGTGAGCATTTGGAGTAACTACACTTCCTCCATCTTTCTCTGAGAAGGAATCAGAATAATCTTTATACAGATTAAATTTATCAGGACCAAATAACCATCCCCATCTATAATTATTGGGAACTGAGTGACAAATTTATGTGAACGTTGCTTTTGTCATCCAGGAAGAGAAAGTAATAACCCCCTTTGTATGTCATCTGCATCATAGTCCATGTTGTTGTGAACAGTTTGAGATGTACCTCTCTGGATTATATGAAGAGAGACATGACTGAGCTCTCAGACTATTTGTCTTAGGCAAGTATGTCCGTAGCCTTAAGCAGCATTTTACCCTCACCTAGGATGATGTCTCACTACAAACAGAAAATGATTGACTTCAATAATTGGCTTAGCTTTTGGTGTCATTCTTAGGGGATCCACTATCTGTCAGCCTGGGATGACATTGTCAACAGACCTCAATACTTTGCCAGAGATGGTCTTCATCTGTCACCCCTGGGATTTCGGCTACTGGCTAAAGCTCTTCCCACCCCCATAGTGCCTTTTTTAGGCAGTGTCTCAAGGACAAAATTTCCAATGTAAAACGTTCATCTAAAAACAACCTCAAGGTTATGTGGCTTAATGCTAGGAGTCTCAATATGGTACTGCACTGACTGGAAGCTGTCCTCACCTTGGAAGACGCAGACATTTGCGCAGTCATGGAAACCTGGTTCAAGGCTGTGGTGAGCATCCCAGCCATACCAGGTTACACTTCCTTCCACATGTTCAGACATCAAAATGAAGGTGTGAAAACTAAAGGAGGCAGTTTATCAATATTCATTAAAGATAAATACACCCCCAAATTGATTAAACAGTATAATTTCTTGGAGACACTTCGGGTGTAATTAACTGTTGGTAGAATACTTATCAAGTCATTGCCAGCTACAGGGCCCCCTCCATGAATCAGGACACCCACTCTGCCTATTTGGATCTACTTGAGTCTATCAAGAGATATCCGAACACCATGGATTTGAGCGACTTTAACTACCCATCCATTGAGTGGGTAAATTATTCATCCCAAACTGACTTGCTGATAGGTTCCTTGACTTTATTAACTTCAATGACCTGGGCCAGCTGGTTGGCACCTCCACAAGGGGTGCCATCATCCTGGATCTGGTGCTTACCAATATGCTGGACCACCATAGCACTCCTTTTGTAGGGCCCTCCCTCATGAGATCTGACCACAAATTGGTCTCATTCAAAGTAACTATCACACCTGTCCCCCTAGCAGTAACTAAACTAAAAAACTTCTCCAAAGCCTATTATAACCTCTTATGGGATGGTATAAATAGCTTCACTGCACCTCATCCCTCAGATGGAACTGGCAACTATGCCATGCTCTACACCAATGCATTATATGAACACCTGTATATCTGCAGTGACTCAGCCATACTTGATAAGACCAAAACAAGCTCCTCAAGGAAGAGCACACCATCCTGGTGGACAACTGCCATTGACAGGCTTTACAATAATAGGAAGAAATTGCTGTCTAAGATTAAGAGGGAGTAAGCCCTCCTAAACTGGAAACACTCCCTCTTCAGCTTAAACATGCAAATAAGACTTCTTGTGAAGTCTTCCAAAGCAAACTACTAGTCCAAATTAGCTTTCTCAATAAAGGACAACCACAAGGCATTCTATAGTTACATCCATAACCTAAAAGGAAAGGCCCAGATTTGTGGTGAACTAGTAGTTAATGATACCACATATAGTGAGCTTGTGGACATAGCTAACCCATTGACTGACAGGTTCTGTGAACACTTCACTCCCCTGTCCCCATCTCTTGTACCCCATATCATCCCTACCACCTGTCCCCTACATTGTACCTCTAAAGATCAGGTCATAAATGCCCTTTCTAAGGTCAAAAACACAGCATTTATAAGCCTTGATAGCATCCCAGGCTGTGTCCTACATGGGCTTCAACATGAATTAGCAACACCATTGGGTACTTTTTTCAATCACAGTCTAAGCACCAGCTTCCTTCCAGCAAAGGTGGTCTTTCCACTGACCCTGGGAATTATAGACCTACTAGCCTAACTAGCCTTTTCTGCAAGGTTATGGAGTGAATCATCATGGACCTTATCAACAAAGATATAGGTAATCTCCAAACACTTGACCCTACTCAGTTTGCATTTGTCAAAGGGAGATCATTCCTGTTAAACCTGGTGGACTTCTTTGAGACAGTCACCAAAGCCCTGGATGAAGGAAAATCTGTGCATACAGCCTACCTCGACTTAGCCAAGGTGTTTGACATTATCCCCCACTCGGGGATCATTGGCAAACTCACCCAACTAGGCATCAACTCTTATATCATTAGATGGGTCACTAACTGGCTCACTGATTGAAATCATATAGTCAAAATAGGGGACTCCACCTCCAACAGCAGACCTGTAACCAGTGGTGTTCCACAGGGATCAGGCCTGGGACCTGCACTGGTTGAAATCTATTTCTCTGAAGTACAAGCAAAAACTAAAGGTCTGTGGCTGACAAAGTTTGATGATGACTACGAACTAGGAACGGTCATAGAATCTCTAAATAATGTCAACATCCTACAAGAGAGTGTTACACAACAAATAACTGGTGAAAAAGTCATGGCCTTAAACTCAGTGCAAAAAATGTATTATCATTCCTTTCGGTAAAAGCAATGTTCCTGTTAACTACCATGTCAATAGTACCTTAAGTACGCACTCAGTGCTGAGAGACCTGGGCACACAGGCTGACAGCAACCTTACCTTTGACCACCATGTCTCCACAGTGCTAAGAAAGGCATTCTGTATTGTTCGTCTCATAAGTAATGGCATTGCCTCCAGAAAAAAAGAAGTTATAACCTACATGTATTCTTCCCTCATCAGGCCAATAACTGAGTACAATGCCCTCTTGGTATGTAGCTTTCCAAGTACCTGCATCAGTTGGAAAAGCCACAAACGTTCCTCACAAGGAAAATTCAAGGTCTTCAGTATCTATGTTATGGGGATCATCTGAAATCATTGTCACTTTATTCTGTTTCATACAAACTACTGAGAGGTGATCACTGCCTTGCATACAAGGCAATCCCTGACCTGTAAGTCAAATGGTACACAGGTACTCACTCAAAAAAACTTAACCTGATATGTGACATTAATAAAACCTTCTGGAGGGACAAATTTGTCTCCTAGAGGTTACCACACCTTTGGAACAAACTCCCACTTCATGTCAAACAGAGCACATTTTTTGGCCCTCTTTAAATGCAATCTGGATGCTAGGATGGGTGCCCATGAATTCACCACAGGGGTTCCACCTGTGTCCCTCTTGGACAGGGGCAATAGCTGCTGATCATGGAAATAAGGTTAAGAACTTGGCTAGGCTTGCAAGGAGCCTAGGGCCATTAGCCTAGTAACTTCCAATGTTCCTATGATATCAGAAATATCATAAACACCAGAGGCATTTTACACTCAGTAATGTCTGAACTAGAAGAAGAGGAAGAAGTTTCTGGTTGTCTAGAGGAAGAAGAATGAGGAGGTTGAGTTGTTTGACTAGTGGTGGTCGACGACTCAGAAGGTTGCTTTCTTTGTGAAGGTGGTAGAATAATAATCTCTGAGGTGGAAGAAGAGATAGCAGAATCCTGCTGGTTAGCGGGAGATGATAGTGCATTATAAGGTGGCAGTGGTGTGGTGGGCAAATCTATGCAGTCATCATCAGACAACTTGCTGCAGCTAAGTTGTAATTTCTGTAGTTCCCTAAGGAGATAGAGCCATTACCATCCTGTCCCTGGCAATCAGAATGTTGTAGATGATTAACTGTCTTATTATCCACTAGTAACTGTGTTTTATGCTTAGCTGCATTATGTATCAAACTACAAACTATATAATCACTTTCTATATCTTTAGATTCTACCTGCCATGTGTTAAAGGCTGACTAGCAGCTGACAGGGGATTTATTACTTTTTTCCTTAAGTCTTTTTTGTAGGTTTAACAAAATATTTTTATCAAAAGTACCTGCAGGTGGAAAAGTCAATTTACCATCATTTTTAGTGAGCTAATGTCGGTTATCTAAGTAGAGACAGCTATCTTTGAAACAATTCTGAAACATATGTATTGCAGGAGTGCCATACTCTGGTTGTTTTGAAGTACCTACATTCACTCATATTATAAAGAAAAATTCGCAATGTTAATGCAAAAAGATAAAAGATATCCCACTCGCATACTAACCCACATACATACAGAAGCTACACTTACCTGTAGAAACCTGAAAGTTTGCCAAGACTGAATAATAAAATAAACTTCAGTCACTGGCAGATTAAAATATAATTTATTAAAAGAAATAACACACACTTGGGAGACAGTACTCAGGAAGTCACGTCTTCCTGAACAAAAGAATTCATGATCTTTTTATAGGAAAACTTTAATGAAGTAGCAAACTTCAAAAATCATGTAATCATGCCACTGCTAGCATCCAATAGGAAAATGCTAACTATTGCAGTCCATAATACAGTTTATTCTTCAGACAGTTACTAAATATCTAATAGAAATACATTGTTTAGTGAAAATGGATTTGCAATTGCTTATCTACATTTTTAGCTTAGTATGGAATAGGATTCATTTTACTATGTGCTTTAGAAAGAATGCTGTCTCAGGCTCAGGAAATGAAACTTAACATTCTCTACTTTACTATATTTCTGCTTATGCTGTTGCAAACACATACCCCAGGATTCAATAAACTCCATGTAGGAATAGTGTTATTCCTACATGGAGTGAATGGTTAATGAAGACTTGCTACTGAGACAGATCTGTGAACACAAACACTGAATGAGTGCAGAGGGCGTGTTGCAGTAGTGCTCGCAGATCCAACACGCCTCCTGCACTGTCAAACATTTTAAATGCTTTCAGTGTCCGTGGACACTAAAAGCAACTTATAACAGTAAAATAGTGTCTGTGGACACTGAAATAGAGATTAGGAATTGAAATAAATGCAGGGGGTGTATGACAGGTACTGTCACACACCCCGTGCATTGTGAAAGTGCCATACTGCACTTTACACATGAAAACAGTGTCCATGGACACTGAAAACAATGAATTACAATGAAAACAATGCAGGGGGTGTGTGTGACAGGTACTGTGACACCCCGCCTGCATTGTTAAAGTTCTGTATGGCACTTTACAATGCTTTCAGTGTCTGCAGACTCTGAAACAAGATTGTGAATGGGAAGCAATGCAGGAGGTATGTGACAGGAACTGTAACACACACCCTGCATTGTCAAAGTGCCATATGGCACTTTACAGTACAATTGTGTCCTAAGACACACAGCCATACCTGACAACCTGTTAGTGCTAAAAATCTGGACAAAGGCCAACAAAATGGGTCTACAAAGGTCTAAAAATAGGGACATATTTAAGTACTGCTCTTATAAATTTAGAAAGTTGATAGAGTAAAAGGGGTTGTTTTAACAAACAATTTCTGAAGGATTAGAAGTCTGAAACTCAGATGTATGCCTTTATTTAGTGACTTCAGTCCTGTGATCATCCCATTGATTTGCAGGAAAACCACAGATTTTATGAGGAACAAAACAAAAATATGAGCCAAACATCTAGACAGTCTGCAAAAATCTGGACAGTTGAGAGGTATGCTGACACACCTCAACCACCAAACAAATCTGGATAAAGCCATGAAATAAACATGGAACACAGGTCCCAAAATAAGACAAATTTAAAAAACATTGCTCATACAGACTTAGAAAGTTGATAGAATGACAGGTAGTGCATTACCAAATATGAATTAGCATTAGTATTAATATATGTAATTAAAGGGGGTTGTATTAAATATTTTTTCCATTATAAGTGAAGTTTAAGCATAGCTTAGTGAGTTTGCACATTGCAGTGCTTTGCTCAGCATTGTTTAAACATATTACTGGAGCTAAATACAAATGTATAGCTAAAATCCTCAACAGTGAGATAGTATGGTGGTTAGAGTTCTGGCTTTGCATGTGGCAGTTCACGGTTTGAGTACCAAACCAGGTCTTTTATTTTTACATGGGAAGGCATTGTTAAAATTATTTTTTTAAATGATGTAGTAATTGATATTTGTTAACCAGGGTAGTGTAGCTGGTCCAAAATTGAAGTGTCAGTGGATATAACATGTGAAATCACCCAGGTAAACACAAGTGTCCCATACAGTATAGTCACACCACAAGGTAATGTAATGAAAGCACATAGGGGGAAGTCATGTAAAGTAAATTATATACACTTAATAATATGTCAGTAATGATTAATTAATTTGCAATTCTGAAATATTTCTTAAATTTAAAACTGAGCAATGCTTAGCAATGCTTAGTTATGCTTAGCTGGTGTGAGCATTGCTGAGAAGTCTAATTCTAAGCAGCATTCACCCCAGCTGAGCGGATTTGCTCACCGCTAAGCACTGCTCAGCATTAGCCCTTTAAGCACTGCTCAACTCAGCTAGGCGGGTTTGTGCACCTCTCAGCTGTACATAGCAATTTTAAAAATGGTCCAATGATAGCAAATGATGGTAATATGGCCTTATTTAAACCACTCAGGTGGGAATACAGCCAGAAGCTGTTGTAGTTTGATTACTGCAGGAGCTATGTCTGGAGTTGGAGAGGGAGTGTGCTTTTGGGCGCAGCACTGAGGCATCTAGGAGTCCAGGGTCATGGCTGGGCTTCTTGTTAAAGACCATGACAGTGGACTGCTGCAGGGCCAGTACCAGGGCTCACAGTACAAAGAGGAGGCCTGGGAACATCTGGCACATGATTTCACCAGTGCTACTGGAATTCACCGAACTGGTGAGGAGATACAGCATCATCAGATACACAGCCATACCCTTCAACCTCTTAGTGCCAAAAATCTGGATAAAGGCAAACAAAATGGGGCAACAAAGGTCTAAAAGTAGGACATATTTTAACTACTGCTCTTATAAACTTAGAAAGTTGATAGAGTAAAAGGGTTTGTTTTAACAAGAATTTTCTGAAGGATTAGAAGTCTGAAACTCAAATGTATGCCTTTATTTAGTGACTTCACTCCTGCAATCATCCCATTGATTTGCAGGAAAACCACAAATTTTATGAGGAACAAAACAAAAATATGAGCCAAACATCTAGACAGTCTGCAAAAATCTGGACAGTTGAGAGGTATGCTGACACACCTCAACCACCAAACAAATCTGGATAAAGCCATGAAATAAACATGGAACAAAGGTCCCAAAATAAGACACATTTAAAAAATATTGCTCATACAGACTTAGAAAGTTGATAGAATGACAGGTACTGTATTACCAAATATAAATTAGCATTAGTATTAATGTATGTAATTAAAGTGGTTGTATTAAATATTTTTCCATTATAAGTAAAGTTTAAGCATAGCTTAGTGAGTTTGCATGTTGTGGTGCTTTGCTAAGCATTGCCTAAACATCTTACAGGAGCTAAATACAAATGTATAGCTAAAATCCTCAACAGTGAGATAGTGTGGTGGTTAGAGTTCTGGCTTTGCATGCGGCAGTTCACAGTTTGAGTACCAAACCAGGCCTTTTATTTTTACATGGGGAAAGCATTGTTAAAATTATTTTTTTAAATGACATAGTAATTGATATTTGTTAACCAGGGTAATGTAGCTGGTCCAAAATTGAATGAAGTGTTAGTGGATATAACATGTGAAATCACCCATGTAAACACAAGTGTCCCATACAGTATAGTCACACCCCAAGGTAATGTAATGAAAGCACACAGGGGGAAGTCATGTAAAGTAAATTATATACACTTAATAATATGTCAGTAATGATTAATTAATTTACAATTTTGAAATATTTCTTAAAATTAAAACTGAGCAATGCTTAGCAATGCTTAGTTATGCTTAACTGGTATGAGTATTGCTTAGAAGTCTAATTCTAAGCAGTATTCACCCCCAGCTGAGTGGATTTGCACACTGCTAAGCACTGCTCAGCATTAGCCCTTTAAGCACTGCTCAACTCAGCTTAGCAGGTTTGTGCACCTCTGAGCTGTGCTTAGTATTTTAAAAAAATGGTCCAATGATGGCAAAGGATGGCAATATGGCCTTACTTAAACTGCTCAGGTGGGAATACAGCCAGAAGCTGTTGTAGTTTGATCGCTGCAGGAGCTATGTCTGGAGTTGGAGAGGGAGCTTGCTTTCGGGCACAGCACTGAGGCATCTAGGAGTCCAGGGTCATGGCTGGGCTTCTTGCTAAAGACCATGACCACAGACTGCTGCAGGGCCAGTACCAGGGCTCACAGTACAAAGAGGAGGCCTGGGAACATCTGGCACATGATTTCACCAGTGCTACTGGAATTCAATGGACTGGTGAGCAGGTACAGCATCATTATACTGACCTAAAGCATATGAAGTGGGTGCTCTTGGCCCAATGGATCCAAGAAGCTTGAGATGGAGATGCCCCAGTAGTGAGCAGGTATCTCACCCATATCAGTACCAAAATCTAACCTGAGTTTGTGATAGACATGTATGCTTAATGTTTTTCCCCTACAGCTGCAGAGGAGAGAGCTAGCAACCTAGAGGCCCATGCTGACAGATTGACAAGATTGTGATGAGAGTCTGGTGAGTACAGATTCATTTTGCAGTATATAGTGTAATAAATAAGAAGGAGTACATTGTTTACTGCCAGTAGGTATAGAGTGTTCTGAGTGCACTGATTAAATAAAAAGTTTGTCAGACCAATATTGATCTACAGGATATGCAGTAGTACTGAATGTAGAATATCAACTGTAAGAAAGCACTGTGTCATGCTACTCAAAGATTTATACCACAAACTGTTGTGTTTAATCTGGTTTGTTGTTGAAGAAATAGAATGTGTAAAACAAGATATAAATGAAATATGAAATATGTCCTCCACTAACATCTGAACCTTGATTAGTACTGTGTAATGGATTACAGTGTATCCCCTGCAGCATTGCCTTGTGTTAACCTTTGCATTTCAGAACAATGTAGCCCTAAATGTGGTATGCTGATGTAGGCAAGTATATGAATGTAATAGGTGGAGCCTGCAAATATATGATGTCCAAATGTATACAGGTTGGGTATGCAGCCCAGCACCCTGCTATACTCTGTACAGATCACACATTTTCACATCTACTAGGGGTTGAATGTGTACACCTACTTTCAAAGGATTAATGCACAGTACAATAACTATCTGTCAGGCATGTGTGCTCAACTGTCACTACAGTCTTTGGTGACACTCCACTTAGATTACAAGGTCAGAATATCTAACCAAGTGAGTATTAGGCTGAAATCAGTCAAGCAAAAGACAGCAGTTCCCCAGTAGCTCAGTGTGTTGAGAAATAGATGTGTTGTCCATTTTTACACACACAGTCCATGTTTTGAATCCAGGGAGTGGCACTAACACATGTGAATATTTACAGACAAGTAATCCTGAATATGTGCACAAATAGTCAGGTAGTGTTAACAGATATTTTCTACACAGGTTTCACAGGTAAACAAATGATTGTAGTAGCTGTATGATGGGTATACTAATAAACTTTGTGTTCAAATGTTCCAGTTTCCAACCCCATGCCTGCAAAAGACAGCAGGATAGGTACATCCGCCATGCACTCTTTCTGATACATGTCTCTCAAGTGTCACACTGTCATGGCTAGTGATCACTGTTGCCAATAAACTTGGACACAGAAATGAATCTAGTTGAAGAATGCAAGTAGCACACTCACACAACATCAGTGCTGCAGGCTACATCTTGTTAGTCATATATGTAAACTCTGACATGTACAAGTCCCCTCAAGTCATGTACCCAGAGTACTCACACTTTGCCCCATACCATTTCAGCTTGAGAGGTTAACAGTTATGTATGTGCTACAGAAGCTATGCGCCACAGGTAGATGTAAAGTGAGGGCAGAGCTGTAGGGTATTGAGCAGTACTGTTGTGAAAAACAGAAGCCTATACAGTTGTTAATGGACTGCATCAATAATTATTAAACATATACTATGGGTCTGTTGTTCTCAAAATCTAATGTTGGGACTTGTGTTCTATTACTGTTCATATATGTAATTATTTACAAATTAACACACCTTGTTCAAATACCATTGTTGGTGGCCTGGTGCTGCATATTTAACTGGCATGCTGTTAAAATTCTGACTATTATTCCATATATGCATGTGTTCTGTATGTTATGCAATTGTGTGAATTCCACTCTTCTGGGTTAATTGGAACACCCAGGCATGCTGTTATAACTAATTTTGAAATGTTTTGTTCATGACTAACCGATACATTTTGTAAAACCTCAACACCATAGCATGTTTGGGCAGGATGATCCTGGCAGAGCCACCTGTCCCACCTCATCTGGCCATGGCACCAGGCCCCAGCATGTTTGGGACCCAAACCGGAACTGCCCCCTCAGCTGGTGCTGTACCACCCTCAGGTGGAACCACCTCAGGGGATGGGGCCCATCCTCCCCCTGGGTGCGGGTATGAAGAGGAACTGGTCACCCACAAGAAATTCTGGGGTATGATGCACAGTGTCATCCGCTCAGATTTGGATGGATGGCTGAGCCAGATCGAGGGCAGATTGATGCACCTCGAGAGGCAGCCTGCTCCTGTTGTCCACCCCCCAGCACAGCCACCTTTAGGGCCAGGAAGGTGCAGCAATGACTGTCTATGGATGGGGATCTCAGTCTCACTGTATCCATTTGGAGGCTCATGGGCCTCTCATTCCCAACCACCCTCCCCGTCCAAGGTGTTTACCCCCTCATGTGTCATATACAGCTCCTGTCTGCTGTCTTGTGTGGCTTGTCTGTCTGTGAATGCAGCCTATCATACCAAACCTACCTCCCCAAATATATCTACAGCCCTTCCTCAACATCCCACTCTCTCCTGAAAAAAAAAAAAAAAAAACGCATCTGTCCCGCAAAAAAATCATTGCCCCATACATAGCTCTACATTTTCCCCCAAGTACAGTGACATAAATCAATCTACCCTCAAATTGCTCGACAAATATATGTTGCCAACAGCCCTACCTGTGGGGTGTGAGGCTGTAAATTCAAAATTTTTCACATCATTCACAGCTGTTGCTGCAGAAGAAATGTAGAGCTATGATCCTTTCTTACACTCATCCTGTGCATCCCTAGCTGCTTTTCCTAATGTTTTACCCCCTGCTTGCCCCTATTTCACTACTTTCCTATCACTCTTTTTTCTTTTCTTTTTTTGAAATTAGCATGGATTTAAGTGGGAATAAGTAGCGCTAAGTGAAGCCAAGCAGGACTAAGCACCTTTTGGCATTGCTTAGCATTGCACAAACCCACGCAAACTGCTTAAATCACTTTTTCTCATTCAGCCACTGTTCTGCCTAGCAACAAAACAACCAGTCCTGCCAAGTCTCGAACCCAGGAACCTGTGCACTGCAGTTAAAGCAACTACCACTACACCACATGAGCCGTGAGAATTACTACTGTTTCAGTAAATATATCATGCATTATGGTAATCTAACATTAGGGAAGAAACTATGTAGAATTAGTAATGCTTTTGTCTGTGTGTGTGTGTGTGTGTGTGTGTGTGTGTGTGTGTTTATATATATATATATATATATATATATATATATATATATATATATATATATATATATATATATATATATATATATATATATATATATATATATATATCACGGAGTGCAGTCATACCTCTCAACCTCTTAGTGCAAGAAATATGGACAAAGCCTGACAAAGTGGGGAGACAAAGGCCCATAAATAGGGACATATTTTAAATATGGATTTTATAAGCTTAGAAAGTTTCTAGAGTAACACAATTTGATTTAACATATATTTTCTGAAAGATTTCAAGTCTGAAATACAAATGCTTGCCATTATTTAGTGACTTCATTTCTCACATCATCCTAGTGATTTGTCAGAAATACACAACAGTCATTGGGAACAGACCAAATACACGAGCCAAACATCTGGATATTCTATGAAAATCTGGACAGTTGAGAGGTACGAGTGCAGTCATGTAACATTAGGGAAAAAACACTGAGAACTGCCAACAATATCACTGAGGACCTTCTGAACTATGGCCAGACCAACAAAACACTACACCAAATCTGTGCTGGAAAATTGCTCATGCATTTGCAAATATATCATGCACTATAGGGATGTAACTGTAAAGAAAAACAGACATTGTTTAGAAATTGTCTACCCACAACCATTTGCATTATAGTCAAACCAACATACCAGTAAGCCAACTGACCTCTAGAGTATAACAACTGTTTGGAGAAACATATCCTGATTGCCAGTCACACACAACTCCTATATATATATATATTGCCCCAAGTCACGGTGTACTTGGAGAATTGAGGTTTTAAGGGACATGTTTCAGTCTGCCCCTACACACATATACAGCTGGTAGACCACCAGCAACTGTAGTAGTATGCAGGGTCAGAAAGAAAAGGATCTATGACACTTACATCTGCCCCTCTCCCTACACAGCCCAGCAAACATTTACACACTACACTGCTACACAATCTTGAAAGTCTGTTAACAATGGCCAGACATACACAACTCTCAGCTGTACAGATTTCAACAGAATGTCCAGGGTTTGGGCCCATATTTATGGCCTCTTCCTCGTAACATTTCTGGGATTCTGCTAAATCACTGGAATGATACCAGGAGTGAAGTCACTAAATAATGATATACCATATCTCTGAACCTCTTAGTACAAGACATCTGGACAAAGCACGGCATACTTGGGGGACAGAGGCCCAAAAATAGGGACATATTTTAAATAGTGGTGTTATAAACTGAAAAAGTTGCTAGAGTGACAGGGTTTGTTTTAACATAAATTTTCTGAAGGATATGAAGTCTGAAACACAAATGGATGTCATTTAGTGACTTCATTCCTCAGATCATCCTAGTGATTTGCCAAAAACAATTGTATGAGGAACAGACCAAACATAAGAGGCAAACCTCTGGACATTCTGCGAAAATCTGGACAGTTGTGAGGTATGTCAAATACACATCAGTGTCAGACTTCGAATCATGCAGAAAATGCATGACCAGACAAACCCTTGTAATCTAGCAAGTTTCTAACTGTACAACAGCAATACTTACAATCTGTCCCTACTTCAGGAACTTTGTCCTCCATTTTGTTGGGCTGTCTCTACATGTCTTGTGCTAAGAGGTTAACAGGTATGCAGACACAGCATGCAAAACTGTGGACATAGCACATCAATCCAAACAGTGGACAGTATTTCCACCTACCCTCTGTGACAATGTAGCTTTCACACCTCCATAATGTTCGCCTCATAGGCAAAGAAAAGGGGCAAGGCCCCAAAGAATGACTTAATTATAGCACTGTGTTGTCATTGGCTAATGGAAAGGCAACACGGCTGTTCTGAATACAATTAGGAAGTGTGAGACACCAATTGGTGCACAGGTCATCACCTGCTCATGATCATTACCTACAAAAGGCAAGCTGCTGCCTATGCAAAACAGGTCTGAACCTTTCTATGCAAAGACAGACTTTAGATGCAGAAAGCTACACTTCTGGATTACTTTGAGAAAATACAACAGCACTATAACAGGTATGTCAAACAATTAAGCATGTAATGGAATGCAGAAGGGGGGGATGCAATAATGGGAAATAGGAAATTAAACAATAGGTCTCAACAAGACTTGTTGGACTGACATGTTGCTGTCCAGCACCTACAACAATACCTGCTGGCTCTGTCTGCAGTGACATAGATCACAGTTCTGGCCCTTGAGTCATCCTAGCAAAGGTCAGCTCACATATGACTACTACTGGAGTGTATTTTGTACAATGCTGACTGTGAGTCTGCCAGGCCAGCTACCTGGGATGTTGTAAATATTCATATGTCACTTTTGAATGCTACTATGATACATATACTTGTTATACAAATGTAAGAGACCTATATACGGTATGTGCATAGTAAACAACTGGCTCAGAAGTGTGTTGAACTGTATATTATATACTGAGCTCATACCTTTCAACTGTCCTGAGTTTTGCAGACTGACCACATGTTTTCCTCATATTTGTAGTGATTTTCTCATGCAGTTGTGTTTTGTCTGGCAAAACACTGGCAAATCAGTAAAGACTGAATTCATAACATAATAGAATACATTTGAATGTCAGATGTCATATCCTTCAGAGTATTCCTGTGAATGCAAAACCTAAATGTGTTACAGCAATAAAGTGTCATTATTTTTGGGCCTTTGCCCCCCTGTATGTGTGCCATTGTCCAGATGCCTTACTCTAACAGGTTGAGAGGTATGACTGAGCTGCAAGAGTGTAAACACAGTGTCCCATACTGACAAAGAACAGAAATGTATATCAAGTATTACCTGTGCACATGTATGTATTAATAGTAGTAGCTGGAAGCCTCAAACATACAGACATGAGTTGCAAAACATCAGGAAAATATGCTGTACTTGTTTTACAAATGTAATCTTAGTTTCAGTGCATCAAACAGACATACATGTCTACAGTTACAGGTTGTTGTATTGCATCGAAACAGAAATAATAACTAGTTTGATTATAATTACTAGGTTGAAATTGGAAAAGTGTTTAACTGTGTTCTGACTTTGTGTCTAAGCCTACACCAGACATCTATATGAGCACCTACATAGCTGTATGGACACAGCAGTACCTGACGGGACAAAATCATCTCCCCCAAGGTAGAGTAAATTTCTGTGGTGGACAGCAGCAATACACAAACTCCATAATAAGTTGAAATGCTGGCTGTACAGGGCCAAGAAGGAGCAGTTGCCAAATTGAAAGCAATCTCAACTTTGTCTGAACAAGCAAATAAGGTCACAGGTGAATCACTCTAAGACTAACTTTGAGTGCATATTGGACACATCCACCAAGGCCAGTCACAAGGCATTCTTCACATATGTCTGCAATCTCAGAGGCAACACCCACATCTGCTCTGTACTGGTGGTCAATAACACCACATACACATACACCATAGATATAGCCAACTTGTTGCAGACAGGTTAAGTGAAAACTTCACCCCCCCATCAGTAAAGGAGGACATGCACAGCACCTGCCCCCCTCCCCTCATCACCAGGGAGCAGGTCTGTAATGCCCTCTCAAAGGCAACAAAATTAAGTTTCCATGGGACCTGATAATATCCCTGTCTGCATTTTACATTAACTCAGGCATGAGCTCTCAGCTCCATTACATACTGTAGTCAGCCAAAGCCTGAGCACCAGTGTTATCCCATCTGCATGGAGGACAGCCACTGTCATCTCTCTACACAAAGGTGGAGCATCCACTGACCCAGCAAATCATATGCACATCAGTTTAACTAGCCTGATCTGCAAGACCATGGGAAGCATTATCAAGGACCTTATAAACAGGAATATTGACAACCTCAGATTGCTTGAGCCCACACAGTTTGGTATTGTCAAAGGGAGATCAGGCCTATTAAACCCGGTGCACTTCTTTGAAGCAGTCAACAAACACATGGATGAGGGGAATAAAGTGCACACTGCCTACCTTCACCTTGCCAAGGGCTCTGACAATTATCCCCAATTGGCCATAATACATAAGCCTACACAGCTAGGCATCAGCCTGTATGTTACCAGATGGGTTGCTAACTGGCTCAATGATATTACCCACTCAGTCAAAGTTATGGAAGCCACCTCTAGTAGTAGACCCTTAAAGAGTGGTGTACCCCAAGGATCTGTCTGGGGGCCTCTACTGTTTGGGATATACTGTTCTGAGGTGCAAGACAAAACCAATGGTCTGTGGCTGCCAGGTGCACAGATGACTGCAAGCTGGCCACTGTCTTACATCCTCCTAGTGATGTGAGCATCCTCCAAGAGGCCCTTACCCAAATTAATGACTGGTGCCAGAAGCGTTGCCTCAGACGGAATGCCAGGGAACGCAACATTATCCCTGTTGTGGTAGATGTCATCCACACTAGTTATGACAGTAATAACAATGTACTGAGCACACAATCAAGTGTGAGGTGACTTGTGCACCAAGGCTGATAGCAACCTGACAGTTTCCCACTGCAATGGTAACATTGTATGGAAGGCTGTCTACATGGCCCACTTCACAAATAAGGGTGTGTCATCCAGGAACTAGGAAGCCATAGCATCCCTGTACTCCTCCCTTTTCAGACCCATTACCGAGTACAATGGTTCATTTGACATGTACGTTGCCAACCACATGCAGCTGTTACAGAGAACACAGAGGTTCCTGACCAGGAGATTCCAGGGTCTGCAATACCTATCCTATACAGATAGTCTGAAAGCCCTGTTGCTCTACTCAGTCTCATACAGACTGATCATAGGTGATGTGTATCTGGCTAACAAGGCCATATCCAAACCAGCCTGAGATTGAGTCACTGCATATCTGTAGGACAAACCCCACTTATGCAACCTGCACGCAAGACCCTCATCTGGTCTGTGACATGAATAGTACTTGGTGGGATAGATTAGTGTCTCAAACAATACACTGTCTGTAAAATACACTCCCTCCCCATGTTTAGCAGAGTACCCCTCTGTAGGAAGAAGCTGGATGACTGCATGGGAAACCCATAATACACCCCTGGGATCTTACCTGTGTCCCAGCTGGACAGGGGAGACAGGTGCTGACTTTGAAGGGACATGGGTAAAACTTTGAAATAGGCTTATGAGGACATCTGGGCCAATAGCCTAGTATCATCTTATGAACCTATGCACCTAGTATTTTACACGTTTCCTTTATGTATTGCAGACTGTCCTGCAATGCTGTCATAAAAGACTCCCTGTGAGTCTGAACTGTGTAGTTATTGCTTTGATCAATTATTCTCTTGTTCCTTTATTAGTTATTATCACATATCATTACACCTTGTCATTGTGTCTGGTCTGTATAACATTACGAAGACTTGCATATGTATGTGGTGACACTGTATAGTTCACTCCAATGGCCTTGGTCTTGGTCACACTTACCATTTTGCTAATAGGCTCATCACACAGTAGGATTTGCCACCTTTTGTTGAGGGCCTTACAGTAGCTGTTAAAGAGATGGATTGTGGCAGTCTTAACTACCTTAAAGTCTGGGCTGAAGGGCCCATACGTAGCAAAGATGTGTCAGACTTTAACAGGACTGTGAGTGTTTGTGTGCGATTCAAAACTCAAATAGCAAAGTGTGTATGTCAGCTACTTGGCCAGGGATCCAAAGTACTGGTTGGACAGAGAAGCTGACAGATGTTTTGGACTGATTTCTCTGCTGAGATGTTAACCTCATTGGTGTGCCAGTGTGGAGTGTTATTGGGGATGTGAAGATAGAGGGAAAAATGATCCCCACACTGACTGTGACCTCTGTGTGCTCTGAAGGGTAATTGTACTTTAATGTGCATGTACTTGTCATCCTGGCATTGTGTACATACCTCACTGGTGGTAGTGGCAAGTATTTAGGCTCCATGATGATTTGGCCAGTGGAGGGGTGACACACTGACAGTACATACTGGTGGATACAGATGGCATATCACATCATGTACCATCACTGAGCCCCTCTCAGTCTGACAATGTCATACAGGGTCATTTCACAGATTGTCTAGGTCTCCTTGACCATTCCTGATGTTTTCTGCATAGGTGATTGTGTATTTCACACCTGTATCTGATTGCCTCACACCTATGGCTAGCATACCTGGTGACCCCTGCAGCAGGACAGCAAGTTATAGGTAGTAGTAGTGTATCCATGCTGGCAGTGTGTACATACTGAGCATACACTGTAAGCAAATGAATACAGTACCAGATATCCAGGTACCATCACTGTGCCCCCAGGGGTCTGGCATGCCACAGACACATTCCCCAAACTATGTGGACAAACATCATGTATTGTTCAACTGGTGTGTGGAAATACACATTTATCTGGTAGGGGAGTCTACATCTTTCAGGCACATGTACACATTCCACAAACATCTGGGTGCTGAAGATGTCAGACACCTATGAGGAGGTCACTCTACAACACATATGCACTGATCTCAGTTATTGTGCAACTCAGGTGTTCCTGGAATATCCACATGCACCTGTAAGAGGACTCACCTATTTGTGGGATATAGCCTTGAATACATGATACTGTAACACTGCCCATAGGGGACACCCAGCAGTCAATGATACTGATGTGTGTGGACACATAACAACACAGTTTGCCACAGCAGACAGGCCACTTATGGTATTCCACATACCATACCAGGGTGCTAGGCTATGGGCCCTGAGTGGCCATATCCCTAGGCCACATCTTAGCCCGTGTGTATGCAAGGCAGCAGCTGATGTCCCCATCCAATAGGGACACAGGTGATATCCAAAGGGTGTATGTGCCATTAACCATCTGGTTGACCATGTTATGCCTGCAAAGGTGTAGATGGCTACTCCAACTGATGTGGACAGGGTGCCAATTCCCCCATCCAGGTCACTCACCAGGTGGAGGTTGTGTGTCTGTGTGTGGGTGTGTGTGTGTGTGTGTGTGTGTGTGTGTGTGTGTGTGTGTGTGTGTGTGTGTGTGTGTGTGTATGTGTGTGTGTGTGTATATCAGCAAACATTATAGTGCAGGCATTAATTTACATATGTTGTCTTCCCCTCACAGGTGAGCATGGGGGTTGGTGTCTCATCCCCCTCACAACCTGATGTCAGTGTCTTTGCACATTCTTATGATGGTGGTCATAGTGAGGCACAGGTGGGATTGTCAGGGGCTGAATCTGTGCCATTGGTTGGTATCTCACTTTCACCCACAATGTCTCCACACACAGTCAGTATGCCCACACATACCCAGTCCCTAGCAGCCACAGACAATGGAAAGTAGCAGGGTGGTGGCATGAAACAAGTTAGTGTG
The DNA here is from genome assembly GCF_019279795.1 of Protopterus annectens. Taxonomy (NCBI): domain Eukaryota; kingdom Metazoa; phylum Chordata; order Ceratodontiformes; family Protopteridae; genus Protopterus; species Protopterus annectens. Next base: position 1,529,551,445 of record NC_056737.1, on the reverse strand, counting down.
GTGACTATGGCAAGTGTGAGTGTAGACACTAGCCATAGCCAGAGAGCAGGTGAGGTCCCACACAGGTGGGTGGGCAGGGGTGCTCAAAGGAGGACTGCTGCCCAAGAAGCCCATGTCACAAGTGTTACAGCAGGTGTCACCAGATGTATGTTTAGGTCCGTCCTGGAGACACAGCCATGTTCTGAACACAACACCGGACAGATGCTCAAGATCATGAATGCAACAAGTCCTGCTATGTGTGACGACCTCAACGGGCTTGATGATGCCATACATTATTATGCTGATGTTGTGGACAGATGATGGGTTGAGACATTGTCATTGCTCGACTGTGCAATATCCATGCTTGAACATGTGGTGGGAGTAAGGTGCTGGCTGGACATAGGTCAGCAACAAGATCAGCTGAGAGTCCACATGGCCATGCACATTCACACTCCTGTAGTGGCAGTACCACCAGCACTACCAAACGGAGGGTGATGTCCACACCACAATGGAGCAGGGTATGGGCACATGGTCCTGGCCGATCCCATTAGAGACACAGATCCAGCAGACAGCAGTCACCATCAGGGAGTAGTACTGCATCTGGCCTTGGGCCTGGTGGTACCAGCGAGACTCCTGGGAGAACCAGTTCCCGTGTCCATGGCCAGACACGGTGAAGTGTACATCCTTTATGAGATTCACAAAAGTCACCGCATGATACATTCCCATCTGTATGAAGCCCTTATGTCAGGAGACATTAACTTTGAAGTATATGACTTTTGTGTGGTGCAGGAACCAATAATTGGGGTAATTTTTGGTATTCCAAAAACTCATAAAGATTTAAATAACCCCCCATTTAGACCTATAATTTCCTCACCACATTCAATAACAGAAGGGATTTCCTTAGTTATTGATGCAGTTTTGGGACCTTTATTAGTTAATGAAGCTTCTCATGTTAGGGACTCGTGGCATTTTTTAGATAAATTGAGAATTTATGCTGAGACTGAGGTTTTCGATCCAGAGAAACATATAATTTTCACCATTGATGTAGTTTCACTATACACCTGTATTCCACATGAGGAAGGTGTTGAAGCAGTACGAAGTTTTTTGTTTAAAAAGAACAATTTCAGCACCAATGCTATTTCTACTATTTGTAGGTTCTTAGAAATTATTTTACATAATAACTTCTTTTTGTTTGATAAGACCTACTACAGGCAAAAAAGAGGGGTGGCGATGGGTTCCCCAGCTGCACCCGCTTACGCAAATTTGATTATGGCTTGGTGGAATCTGAATGCATTCTCTTTTTAAAAAGTAAATTTCATATTAACTTTTTTTGTAGGTTTATAGATGATTTAGTTTTTATTATTGAAGGTAAAAATTATACTGTTGAAGCCTTTGTTTCAGAGACAAATTCACAATCTGGTTATTTGAAATTCACGAAAGGTGATGTAGGGTTAAAAGTTAATTTTTTGGACATTCATTTTTGGTGGGATACAACAGATAGTAGATTTCATAGTCGTATTCACAGAAAGGAAACATTTACTAATGGGTATTTACACTTTCAAAGTAGCCATCCAAGACACATTGTTAGGAATATACCCAGAGGACAATTTATTAGAGCATGTCGTATGACATCAAGAGATTCTGATTTAGTTCAGGAATTTGAATTTATTATCTCTATGTTTTTACAGAGGGGTTATTTAGAACAATTGTTAATGGAGAGTGGTACTGAAATTTACAACAAACGGTTGACACATTATCCAGCGTTGTTAACAGTATCACAACAACCAAATTTTGATGTTAATGTAGAACGACAAGTTAAAGGAATTAACACTAATTTAATTTGTTCTCTTGAAATGAGTGCAGACTGTCATCATATTCAGCGTTTGCTTGAAATAAATTGGAGAGTTATCCAGGGCAACTCTGATATTTTTCAGAGCTTGGGGGCTAAACCCCATTTTGTGTTTTGGAATAATCATAATATTAAAAAACTCTTGGAACATAGTAGTAATAAAGAGAACATTATTGAAACCAATAAGAAGGGTATGCACTGTTGTCACCAGTGCAATATTTGCAGGTATATTTCTGAAGGGCCTTACATTACTGTTAAAACATTTAATAGAATTTTAAAAGTACCAGGCTTTTCAAATTGTAACACCCACGGAGTTATTTACATAAGTATGTGTACTGCCTGCCCTGCGTTTTACGTAGGGATGACTACGAGATGTTTAAGAACACGCATTAGGGAACATTTATATAGTATCAAAGTTAGAGATAATACTAATGCTTTATATAAACATTCTATCGTTTGTCCTTCCTTTAAAAAGTTCACCTTCTCAGTATTAGAAATTTGTAAATCAGACATGAGAGAAGGTGACTTTAAGAATCATTTAGAACAAAGGGAGACTGTTTGGCAGATTAGGTTAAAATCTGACAAAGCTCCAGGTTTGAATGAAGCCATTAATGTCAAGTGTTTTTTAAAATATCGTAAACTTTGCATTGATAAAGATGGTGATACATCTTTCTTTTTTATTTAAGTTAGTGAGGGTGTGTTTTTAAATTTTCATTATTATTCAATTAACTTGAATAATTGCTTGTTAACTAAGGTATTCAAAGTGTAGTTTTTTGAAGTGATATTATTCTGAGGAAGTCATTTGACAAAAGCGGGCAATACATTTTAGTACGCTATTGTGTCTTGGTTCTCTTGGATTTTCTTCGCTGACCTCCTTATTGGTATTTTTTTATTTTATTTGTTCATTGTTTCTGGCATTTGGTTGATTTCAAAGTGTACATCCTGCCATGTATGGTCCACTGCTGTCCAACATACCTCTGTGTAGGGCAACCACATGGCTTGACTGTGTGCATACAGAGACTCACACATCTCTATCATAGGCAGGTCACCACCAGACACACACAGCTCCTCTGCACATCCCAGTTGAACAACAATCCCTCCAGACATACACACGCACACACACACACACACACACACACACACACACACACACACACACACACACACACACACACACACACACACAGGATGTCAATCATGTGGCCCAGCCTAGGCCTCTGGACAACCCACACCACACCTTGTGCATGTGATGATACCTCTGCCACATCCCTGTTATCCATACCATCGATGCAGGGACATGCTAATATGGGTCTGATGGAGTGTGTGAATATACTACAATGTAATAATGTAATGCTGTGTAAGGTGCTGTCTGCTGGCAATTGTTATGGGTACACTTCAAAGTGTATGTACCTTTTTAGCAATGCTGCATTATTGCTGTTAGTACTGTTGACTGACTATAGTCTCACATACTGTATTCTGTTTGTGTTCCAGGTGTCTGTATGCTCTGGGATTACTGACATTACCAACGATGAATATGGCAGAGTAGAAACACAGTGACCTTTTAATAGCCAAAGTACAGCTGTATATGTACATGCTTACCAGGTGTGTATGCATGCAACAATTTGTAAGGGACACTGAGGTAGACAGTGTGACCTTGCATACATACCCCTTGACACAGCCAGCTAGCCTTCATACATGTCACCTGGGTGTTCTGTAGTACCACAGGCTCATACATACAGAGGAGGTTACTTGAGTACTGGCACTAGGTCCCTCACAAGCCTAGCCATTACTTTAACCCCAACAGATTCACCTATCTTGTGGGCACCAGGTAGTTAACAGGACCTTCACAATTCTACATATTGCACACACATAGGCAGCACACAATGTGTGTGTGTGACATTATCAAGCGTGGCATGTGGGACACAACTTGTTGCTTGTTACTACTTTTGCCTGCATTAAAATCATCCTGTGGTGTAACAGTGTGTCTTCAGATTGTATGGCTGTTTGGATACTTCATTTTTATCTTGGACACTTTGGCTTCTTTGAGCTTTTTATCTTGTTTGCTAGACTTTACTTGTAAGCGCAAGGGAGCACATTTACATCATACTGCTAGCCATGGATTCACAATCTGGAACTTCTAATATGAGTATTCGTACTTCAGTGTTTGCTAGGTTGCAAATTTTTTTATCGGTCAACGCTAATTCCCTGATGTCTATGATACAAGACCAATATGGCACTACAGAGAATCTCAGTATGAACCTTGATGACTGTGAAGTATGTAACTTGCGAAAAAACATATGTGACTTAACATATAAGGCAGAGTCATTTAAAAAGCTACAATGGCAAAGACTTAGTTTTAATGCACATTTAGAACTTGAGATATTACCTAAGGGATTAAAAATATTGACTATGACAACATATGGTAATAAATATCCTGAGCTCCTAGGTAAATGGCAACAACTTAATCTTAAATTAAGTGTGGATTATATGCACTTAATGAACGAGTATTTCTTGCTCCTAGAAAATGAGCTTGCAGCTGAGTTTAAAGACTATGAAAAATACGATTGTAAATGCTGCAGCTTTTGCATCTGTATCTACTGAGTACTCTGAGATGCGTACGCACTTAAAGACATTTGAAGAAAAATTAATGCAAAAAAATGAAAGATTATAAGGGACATTAATGATTTTAAACAAAACCATGTTTTTCATTGGCCGAGAAAAGAGAGAAGGGCTGTAGGGAACTCATCTACCCATGTTAATGAAACTGTACCAACTGAGAGAGGCTCCACAAGGGAATTGGAACCCCGACATGTACAATCTCTCAATGTTAATAAAGCTGATACAGTGAAATGTAGTGAGGCCATTGGAAATTGAAATACTTTTGCTGTAAATGACATCAACAAAGTACCCTTACAACATAATTCACTGAATACTAATGAAGTGAATGGGGAAAGTTTTTTAGGTACAGGGTGGTTTTAAATACTACTGCTCATTCAAGTTGTGATGAACGTCAGAGGGAGGAGCAAGAGCAGGAACAGACCACAGAATGGAGACGGCAGAAGAGCATCGCTACAAAAAGAATGTAAAATTATACATTCAGGCCCTGTTACATGGAGCAAGCAACCCAAGAGATGGTTGAATGGACAGTAGTGAACTTATCCAGTTATGAATTATCTGAGGATGGATTATGTGCCCTTGAAAAATGTATGCCATATGTGCCATCATGTGAAGGTGATCAGAGTGAGATTTTGACTGAACTAAGATTATTTACACGAAATATTGATTTAAAGCTTTTATTTAACAAAACTACGGACATACTAAATATTAAACTTAAAACAACAAGTGCATTTGTACCCATTCGTATGCTTGTAGTTAAGACATTTACTGAAATGTGTGAGCAAGATATTTATGATATGTTCTATGCAAAGTCTAGTCAAAATAAGTATTACAATTTAGATCATGATGAGAGGAATACATTGAAGAGACTCAATAATTGTGAAATAATTATAAAACAAGCAGATAAGCGGGTAAAGTTGTTATTATGGATGTTGAGTTATACAATGAGTTAAAGTATGAACTGCTTGATGATTCTACGACTTTTGAGAAGGTTAATACTAGTACAGTGAATGCCTTGATTTTTAAAATAAAAAGTTATCTGTATGACTTACTTATGGATGGTGCCATAGTACCTGAATTGTATAATTTTTTATATCTATCACATGCTGTAATACCCATTATATATGGCTTGCCAAAGCTACAAATATATATATATAGACCCCCCCCTCATGTAAATATTTGGAACAACAATTGAATCCACTATTTAAATTTAGTCGAAGTCTTGTTAAAGACATGAATGATTTTCTGACATCATTAAGGGAGTGCTCAGATAAGAACGAAAGTACATGTTTCATTCTAGTTATGATGGACATAAAGTCACTGTTTACTGTTATCCTCAATGATTATGATATACAATCTATAAGGGAATATCTAGTATTGCATACTAATTATACTGCACATAAAGTTGAGATGTTATGCTCTATTTTAGAAACTGTGTTGTATAACAATGTGTTCATATTTAATGATGTAGTGTTTCACCAACAGATGGGGGTTGCCATGGGCACACCCATCGCAAATACCTAAGCTAACTTGGTACTATCTAGGTAGGAAGAGCAGTATATAAATTCAGTAATGAGATGCAAAATGGTTATAGGAATGAGAACCTATTATTGTTTAAAAGGTGTGTGGATGATGTATTTCTGCTTTGGGGAGGTACAGTATCTGCTGTGAATGAATTTGTTAGAGAATTACAAAACAATACACAATTTTTAGTATTTGATGTGAAGCATTCTGACACAAAGATTATTTTGTTGGATATCTGTCTTATATACAGATATGAAATTTGAAACAAAAATTTATAGAAAGGAAGTGCAAGCTACTCGATGCATACATTCTAGAAGTATGCATTCAAGACACATTTGTCCAAATGTATTGAAAGGACAATTTTTAAGAGCCAGTAGGCTGAATACTAATGATGATGGCTTTGTTACTGAGTTGAATTGTATGACTGAAGACTTTAAGATACGAGGTTAAAATGACATATTAATAGAAAGGGAAAAGAAAAATATAATGGGAAAACGTGAAAAGACTGGCAGACCATATCTGCATGGTCCAGTGACCAGGAGTAATGTTAATAAGGGTGCCTATCACGTAGCTGAACTTTTACAAATTCGAACCACATATGGTCGAGACCTTACGTTCGAATTTGTAAAAGTTTGAACATTTGAATGGAAATTTCCATAAGCAGAGGTTTCCATTCACTTCAATATGGTGCAATCTCTGAGTTGGTATATTTAAGTAGTGTGGGGGGTGCATAGTCAAAGTTCTGTAACTTCGAACATAATAATACTAACAGGGACCAAAGGTTAAGATATATTACTAAATTTAATAGACATACTAATATAGTTAGGAAAATCATAAAGAAAAATTGGGCCATTCTGCAATCTAGTAGCGATATTGGACATATTGTAGGTATGCAACCTAGTTTTACATATAGGAGAGAGAGGAACTTGAAACAGATGCTTTGTTATAAAGATAACTTGAAACAGATGCTTTGTTATAAAGATATGTGTAGAAAGATATGTACTAATATAAAGAGAAAAGGTACAATGCTCTGTTATAATTGTGTTTTTTGTAGTAAAATTAACACAGAGTTAACTTTTTTACTTCTTGTAACAAAAATTGAATTTATATTCAGAACCTATGCTACATTTTACAGAAATGTCATATATCTCGCTAACTGTGAGGTTTGTGATAATTTTTATATAGG